>NW_026867481.1:667322-757112 GCF_020745735.1 Hemiscyllium ocellatum | reverse complement strand
GTTCCCAGTCCCAAGCTACTGGCTTCTTTGACACAAAAAAAACTCGGTCGAACACAAGTGATTTCTACAGACAATATGACCTGTTGCTGTGAATTGGGGTTTGAAATAGACATTGAGTTGAAATAGTACCACAGACTGCTGATGTGCAAACTTCAGTTGCCAAAATCCACTAAAACAGCCATTGTGTCTCCTGCGTGTTATAAATGACAGCATCCGGCAGACTTTCCTCAACAAAAAGAGATTAGACAAATGACAAACTCTTAGCACCTTGATGTCACATCTTTTTCTGCCTTTCCCTGTCTCACCTCCAGCTCCCTCTGACTGTTCAGTTCCCAAGGTCAATTGAACTGGATCACAGGAGCACAAGCAGATCGTGAAGCCAATCTTCACCTGGAAAGCGGGGCCAGGGAATATAACACACAAGGTATTGAGAAGCGATGCGTTTGCATACGCTATGCAATGAGGCACCAGAAACTCAACTTCTGGATTCTCCCAGATTTTGATACAGCAATGTTCACAGTGACAGTTACAATATTAGTGAATGAAAAACAAACAACAGAAAACAGAATATTGGTTTACTTAAACTCTCCGAAAATCCAACAGATCATTCCAACTAAATAATACTCTTTCAAACATGTGCCGTAATCCCCATAAAAACTCCTTGGCACAAAAGTTAAAATCAAACACAAGTTCTTACAGGATGAATGTCACAGAGAGAGAGAGAAAGAGAGAGCGAGAGGGAGAGAGAGAGAGGGAACCTGAAAGCGTCTGCCCGAGGCAGTGTTGTTAGCTATGAACAGATTGACAATAAAACCCCACACCCAAGGCTTTTCAGTGTCTGTCATTTATGACCTCTGAATCAAAATAACCAAGAATTGCATAACCTTCGTCATACCTCCCCTCTTCAAAACAGTGAACCGACAATATCCAAAGTTGGTTAATTTTAAAACTCCTTAAAATATTTATTCGGACTCTAAAGCACGCATACACATTACATTTACATCAAACGTGCAAATCGGTGGTATTTCTGCCACCGGATGCCTCCGTTTCTCAAACGTGTCTTGACAATACGTTGGCAATCATGTTTTCTTGTCTAATCACATGCATAATTTTCAGATTGAATGACTGTAACAACAAGGTCGATCGTAGCAGTCTGGTAGTTTTGTTCTTACATTTTTCCACAGAAATCAATGAGTGTTTATCAGCCTACATGATTGCCTCAGTTACCTTACACTGAAATGTTGCCATGCCAACACCAAATTCCAAGTCTCTTTCTCAACCATCGAATATTTTTGCTGAGGAACGTTCATCTTCCTGGCGGTATACCGGATAGGTCATTCTATCTTCTCGTCGTCTTTTTGCAACAGCAGAGCACCATCATTCACGTCACTTGTTCGACAGTCACCTTGAATCACTTTGCGTAATTAAGTGTGGCTAATACCAGGGCAGTGGTTAACACAGCTTTCAGGCTGTTAGATGCCTTCTGAAAGCCCACTGCCCACTGAAATTTCTTGCCTTTCTTTAGCAATTCAGTGACTGGAGCAGCCACATTCCTAAAATTTGGTACACATTTTCGATGGCATTCTCTCACACGTACTACTGCTCTTCTTTCGATCACATGGGCACCTACCCAATTACCTTTGCTTTGCCATGCCATGGGGTCACTTATCCGTGTTCAATAATATGGCACAAGAAGGTGACTTGGGCTTTAGTAAATTCATTTTATCCAGGTTTATTACCAAACCTGCCTTCCAAAGTCGATCGAAAAAGCCTGATAAATGTTGTAAATGTCCCTTCTATGTCATACATAATGATGACTAAAAATCACCAGATCATCGATATATATAGCACAGTTGGGTAACCCTGCAATGAACTTATTGGTTAGTCTCTGAAATGTGGGTGGTGCATTTTTTCTTACCAAGTGGCATGACTTTAAACTCCTGCACTCCTTTCGGAAAGACAAAAGTCGAAAATGCATTTGCCCTTTCTAATAAAAGTACCTCCAGTATCCTTCAAGCAAGTCCAGCATAGAAATATAAGTTGCTTGTCCCACTATCCCAACACACTCTTCCAATCCCAGAATCGAATATGCATCAGTCTTTGTAACTGCAATGACCGTGTGATAGTCCACACATAGCCGTTGATTACCGTTTGGTTTTGGCTCCATTACTATGTGTGAGCTCCAGTCACTGTAAAAGACTTCGATTATGTCTTGGAGCATGCGTTTAGTCTCCTTTTGAACCTGCGCTAATTTTAGAGGGTTACGCCAAAAGAATGCTTCTTAAACGGAACAACGTCTCCTAATTTGACATGATACATGATTAGATTAGTATTTCCCAGCTTAATTCCCCTTATCTCTCAATGTGATAGCAACAACTCAGTCTGATAATTTCAGGTTTTCCTCTGGAAAGTTAAACCAATAATGTATCCCAATTTTTTACAACTTTCTCATTAGCCAATTTTATTTGAAGAATGTCCAATTCAGAATCATCTGAACTTGGTTATTTCCTCTGTGTTGTAATCAGTAACACATTTTCCGCTTGGTTTCCATTCCTGTCAAAATAATTTATGATCATAGTCACAAGACACACTTCGTGAGATTTCTTTCTGTCTGGAGTCCTTATCAAGTAATTCACCTTACCCAATTTACTTGCGACTTGATAAGGGCCACAAAACCTTGATTTTAAATGCTGGCCTTCACTGGAAGCAACACTAAAATCTTATCAGCAATAATAAAATTGCAATTTTTTAAATTTCTTGCCTTATTCCTTGTATGCTGCTATACTATAGATAGCTGTCCAGCCAATTCCCAGCTCTTTTTAATCGTTCTGTAAAATTTGATACATAAGCCAAATATGTGTTCTCCGAATCCTGATATCCCAATATCGGTTTAATAAATTTTAGCTGTCCTCTCACTTCATTGCCAAAATCTAATTCAAATGGACTGAATTTGGAGGATGCAACCCGTGCATCTCTGATCACAAAATGCACAAACGGAATTTTGTTATCCCATTCATCGAGATACTCTTGATTATAAGCCCTCAACATGGCCTGTAATACATGATGCCGCCCTTCTCGCACTATCTGCAATTCTGGATGTTACGCAGTAGATTTAAATTGTTTTATTCCTAAATTGTCCCTAACTTCCTTAGATAGTTTTATTGTGATGTTTTCCCTGTGATCTGATTGTATTTCTGTTGCTAGACCGTAACCCGTGAAAAATTTGAGTAATTCTTTTCCAATACTTTTACATATGATATTGCATACTGGAACACCCTTGGGAATCTAGTCGACACATGCATTATTGTGAGCAACGAACTGTATTCCTGGAGACGAGAGTTTGCCCAGTACTCCTTCCACGAATTCTCCATTCTTCACTGGACACTCTAAACTAACTTTACATAATTGAGCACTTCTTGTCTCACCGTTAATTCTGTTACTAGTGCTTTTTTTCACAATAGTCCTTCAGAAGTACATATAGAACATAGAACACAGAACAATACAGCGCAGAACAGGCTCTTCGCCCCTCGATGTTGCGCCAATCTGTGAACTATTCTCAGCTCGTCTCCCTACACTATCCCAAAATGATCCATGTGCTTATCTAAGGATTGTTTAAAACTCCCTAATGTGGCTGAGTTGACTATATTAGCAGGAAGGAGATTCCACACCCTTACCACTCTCTACCTAAGGAACTTGCCGCTGACATCTGTCTTAAATCTATCAGCCTTCAATTTGTAGTTATGCCCTCTCGTAAAAGCTGACGTCATCATTCTAGGAAAAAATATTTCACTGTCTACTCTATCTAATCCTCTGATCATCTTGCATCATCTCCTCATCTGGCAGAATCATAGATTGAAAGGATCCTGTGTAACTTAATATTGCAACCTCTTCACCTGCTGTTCGTGGCCAATGTGAATAAACCTTACTTTCACAGTATATGGTGGAAGAAGATCTGGCATTTAAGGCGTAACCAAACTCCAACCCGCTTGTACACTCTAGTGCAGCTTTCTAGCCTCCATTGTGCTTTCTGTTACCACACCAGCGAAATTCACTGCCTTATTTTGTGTTCCAACATCATCTCAGTGTTACTCATCAACCACTAACATTGTGGTTTCATGTAGCCTACTTGTTTGCAGTGAAAATACTGGATATTTTGAACTTCTCCGTTCCCTTCAATGGTTCCCTTCAATGGTTTCCTTTTTACCCTTGGACAATAAGACATATTTAACCACCGACATCTACTTTCCCCTTTCCACGTGAGGCATTCTCTTTGCTCAAATTTCTATCTCTCACGGATTGAAATTGATTATGGAAGCAAAACATTGTGTTATGGACGAAATTATCATCATCACACATTTCAACTGTTTGTTTCATTTACGACCTCTCTACAACAAAATGCATAATCTTGTCAAAGGAGCAACTTTGTCACAGAAGACATCCATTCTAAAACCCTACTTTCAGTGATCTGCTGTATTGGGTTATCTGATGATTGCACTTTGCTAATAAGTGTTAGTATCTCAGTGTCATTAGAGCAAAGATAACTTTCACACAATATCTTCCATCAATTGGAAACAATTCCTCAGATTTCCAGTAGTCTTGCACTGAAGACTCTTTTTCTCTATCTGCATCACTTCCTACTTTTGTTACAGGTTATCCTGATACAAAGCTAATTTATGTGGCCCAAATTGCCCATGCACCATCACCCGATAATTCTTCGTGTTACAAAGTCAAAGGAGTGTATACTCACTTGAAGACAGATTGTGCGTTCTGAATTTTAAAGTAAATTTGAAGTACAGCCACAACTGCTGGAATACTGAACAGCAAAGATACTGGCTGTTCCAAAGTGGCAACATGTAACAAATGGCTTAAATGGATAGCTGAATTTTGATTGTTGTTTTGACAATAAGACATATTTAACCAATTAATTTAAGCTGTACACAGGTTACTAAACTGACTGAGTTTGAATCTCTTGTATTGACAGCATCGGACCAATGAGAGTGAAAAATGTCGGGGCTTTCAAAATCACGTGCAACCTGAAAACTTATCATAACAACTACCATCTGAAGAAATAAACACCTTGTCTCAAAGAAATTTCAGCGTGCACCATCCATCAAAAGATATTTTTTGAAATTAAGATGACCCAAGGTGAAGATAGCAAAATGAGAAGACCTGAAGGAAGACTGGATGGAAGACAGCATAAGAGAATTATGAACTTTGAGAAGTGAAGTAATTGTGACGTTGAATAATTGTGTTATTGAACTGCATTTTAATAGAATTATATTCAGCTAAGCGGCAGTGGTTAGGTATGGAAAAGAATGTTCGGTTTGTTAAAGGTTTTACTGAGTGTTCCCTGTTAGTGTTAAGTAAATAAATTTTTACTTTTTATTTATAGAGAGTAAATTAGAGCTCTGATTTCACTCAGACATTTTTAACAGATTGCAATGCGAGGTGAGGTTTTCTGGGTATTTGGTTTAAATTAGCAGTTGGGTTCAGCATCCACATTCTGACACACTCCACTTGAAAGTCCTCGTGCAATTACCAACTGCCTTTCTCTTAATGTTAATACTTTAATCCCTTTTCCCATATCACTATGCATAAGATTAATCTTAATTTTCAGCACCTCGTAGATCAGCTTCACCTTTATAATAATAACGACGTGAGGGAGAGTACTTGTGATCTGGTCAATAGGCTGTCTATCCAAAGGGTTAGGTAATATTCTCGGAAGAGGGTTTCCAATCCCGCCATTGCAGACTATAAATCAGCAAAAAAGAGCAGTTATGAAGAATTAATGATGACCTAGAATCAGTTGTTAGGAACTGCTCATCTGGATCAAGGGAAGGAAACTGTCATCCTGGCTTGATCTAGTAAACATACATGTAACACCAGATAACCAGCAATATAATTCTTTCTTTATTTCGCTCAGAAGTCTGACGATACCTGATTTTATTCCAACAGAAGGAGCAGCGCTATGAAATATTGTGAGTTTAAATAAATCAGTTGAACTCTAAGCTGGTATCGTCAGACGTCTGACTTTGTCCCTCCCAGACATACGCTCACATCTCTACGTTGCAGATAACTGTGGGGATAGGCAAAAGATTTCACCCATGCTCAAAAGCATCTGCATCAAATGAAGAAAATCTATTTATGTTTCTCTGTACTCACTCTGTATGTCTGTCCATATCTGCCAGGTACTTTCAGCACCCTACATTTCGACAGATGGAAAATTAAGGTTGAAATCGCCATCTGTAACTGATTTTTGTTAAGTTATGGTCTATCAAATCAAAGTGAGGCTGAGTACACTGATACAGAGAGATTTCAACAGGAGGAGAGAATGAATCTGAAACTCAGGTAATGACAGAAAGTCGCCATCAGAAGTGGATAAGAAGGCGCTGAATCATGCACTGGTAAACAAACAGAAGAGGGAGTTACATTGGAGATTGTTGGTCGTGATACAGAAAGCTACAAGAAGAGAGAAGCATGCGCCCAGGTACACACAAACAATCAGATGCTGTGTTGTATCCTAATTGGGAAGACGCCATTCCATATTATCACATAGGTTATTCGAAGATTGATTCAACATTTCTGTGATAGTTAAAACAAGCATCGTCATTGAGCATGTTTTTGTATGCATTTATTTGTTTACCACGATTTACTGAGGACTTTATTAGCTGACTGGAGGACAGTCAATGTGATACCATTCTTTTAACAAAGAAAAAGATAAACCAAGAAACTACAATCTCTCAATCTGAACTCAGAGGTGGCAAATTATCAGAAGCAATTGTGAGGCAAGGCAATAATTTGCACTTAGTTAGGAAGAGACTAACTAAAAACAAACAGTATAGTTTTATTAAGTTTGCGGTTCATGGTTGAGCAACTTGATTGATGTTTTCGAATCAGCAAGACGGTGTGTTAAAGATACCACTTCAGCATGACATTTGATAAGTTCTCACATGGGAGATGGATGCAAAAAGTAAGACCACATTGAATTTAAGAAATAAAGCCGCTGTTTAGATCCAGATTTTCGTGTGAGACAGAAAGCAGACTGTTATGACGGACGAAGTTTTTTTTACTACAATCCTGATCTCACTGGAGCTCGGCAACGGTCAGCATTGGAATAATTCTGTCTGTGGCAATATTTAACTATGAATGTCAGAATATGAATGTTAATCAGTAATTTCATTGAGATATTTAAATCATTCATAAATATGTGTGACAAATTGTGGGAAGAGAGTCTACGTTAGAGGATGAGATAGGCGAGATTGTCAGATGGACTGATTAGAGGCAAATTGAAATCAATCTTCCTGAATGCGAGGTCATGCGCGCTGGCAGAATCAGCAAGGCAAACGAATGCGTAAGGAACCATGGGACATTGCAAAGCACTGAGGACCAGGGCGCCTTGAGCTTGCATGTCCACTGGTCCGTTAAGGTGGTAGGATAGTTTTGAAATTAACGGGACACTTGTACTTATTAACTAAATCATAGAGCTTGGAACGGTGAGGTATTGGAGGAATCGCATACATATTGGTTAGGCTGCATTGCGTTATTAAATTAATGCATTGCGTTTTGGAATTCACAGTATAGGAATAATTCTATTGCGAAAGAGGGGGTGCAGAGAAGACTTCTTTCATGTTAAATTGGTTGGAGACCTTTAGTTATGAAGAAGGTATGGACAGACTTATTTTCATTGCAGTATAGGAGATTAAGCTTGCCTGATGGGACGCATAAAATTGTGAGCGATACAGATCGAAAGGGCAAAAATGAATGTAGATAAAATGGACAGGTATGAATGTTTCCCTTTGCTGGATGCTTCAGTGTCCGCTGAATAAATTTAAAGTTGGAGGCAGTCGGTTCCCTGAAAATATGAGGAGTTCTGTTCAACCAGCGGTTTCCCTGAATCCTAAAATCAGTTATTAAGGACGGTAGAGACAAAACTCTGCTTATTCTTTTACAATCCTTTCGACGTGTACTTGCAACAACAAGTAATACAAGGCAATTAATCAAGTATTGGAAGATGAGATTGGATAGTTAACTGTTCGTTACTGTTATGAAATGGGGCAAACTATCCTGCTTAACTTTAAACCAGCAACACAGAAAAGATGTGCAGTAAACTGTAAAACGATGAGTGGACATGACGTATGCAAAGTAAAAAAGAAATCCTTATTTCTTAAAGTATAACAGAGAATAAGTAACTAACCATTATGTACAATTTATTTCTCTAACCTATCTGTGACTTTCCCTTCTATAATACTAGTCCGATAAACTCACAATTAAGATTTAGAAAATGACACTTATCTCAAAACCTGGCAGCTTTGGGTTCTTGTCTTCGGATCCATCTGTGTTTTCTTTCCTCCTTGTTAGGAATATCTGCTTACAGATTACTGATTGAAAAGTACTTTTAAGAGAGATATTTTTCAATCAGTCTGTTACATTCCTCGGACTTGACCGTTATACCCTCAACCGTTCAATTTTCCCCGGTCATATACCCCAGAGCACCGAATGTTGTCATTAGCTTTTAACATCGTCAATATTCTCAATTGAAACCTGCTTGGGAATTGGCATTTTTCTTGGTATAATTTAAACAAATTCGAATTTGTTCATGTCTCTAGGCATCGAACTAATCGAGTTGCTCGACCCAGTGTTACATTGAGAACACTTGGTGCTGTCTCTGGTAGTGCTGTTGTTTTAACTGTCTTAAAAGTACACCAACATCTTCATAACAGCTTCATGCCATTGTGTCTGTCAGTGTCCAATAAACTGTTGGACAGTCGCTGCTCACTGATGGTATACCTCAGGGGACACATCTGACGATTTTTCAGACTGATACTCTGTTGTTTTAAACAAACAGATCAAATCAGTTCATTTACCATCTAGGTTTTTCTCTCAGAAAGCGCTGGGTATCCCTGTGCCACACAGTCCACAGAATAGCAGAGAAATAGCGGAGCCATCCTGAAAATGTGTGCTGAGAATTCCAGTTAGTGCCCATTAGACAGCGACATCACATGGAGAACCTGAAACAGCAGTTCAGTCTTCAGAATGCGAATCATAGTGTTATCAGTCCAACAACAAAATAAAGCACAACATTCACCAAGAATAGCCGAGGACCAGTTGTTACTTTAATTTCCAATAAAATTATATTATAAAATAATTTGTGGTGCATTGCAAAACAATTAGTCGTTTGATTATGAGTACCCATAGAAATTACTGGGGATCTCTTCCTCCAGCTTTGTGATCACGGATACCTAAGACATTGGTCCAACAGCTACAATGCGATAAGTACATGTCTCAGTTAGCCATTCATGAACCCTTCACTGGCCTGATTCTTCTGTCAATTATTTACGGGAAGTTACAGTATGTGAAAAGGACCTACCATCATTTCAGTGAATACTACCTGGAATTACTTACTCTTTCCTCCGTCATAGTGCGTTGGCTCGTTCTGATAGACATTGTATATGCATACTATATTATTTCTATGACATTCCTCTATATCTACAGACGTTTAAACTGCAACTAATAGTGAGGCTATATCAATGCCTTTGCAGTCTGTGTATGTCACTGAGAGAGGCACTGCATTATTGAGCAGCACTACTGCAGGAGCAGGAGAAATCCTACACTGTCCTCCATTCAGTTGGCACCATTGTCTGATATGAATATGCAAGGCTCAATCCACACATCGTCCACTTGTAAAGGCAGGTGAGCGGGCCACTAAAAGTATAGAAGAGTTTGATATGTCTCACTCCAAATTAAAAGTTTCGGTATTCTGATCCCTCCAAGCATCTTTGCAATCAATTGAACAGTAAGCACGTGCAGGGTCGAAACAGACCTCGAGGTTCAACCTTCGTTCTTTCTAATCCATGTACTCCAAGCACATCTGGAAGCCATCATAATAATTCATTAAGCTCTTTGTCGGCACTTATTCCGGCCACGCCATCCGTTTGCTGCTGTCATTTTGACTAGCTTGCATTACTGGGAATATTACTGTCACTGTTTCATTGCTGTTATTGTTTGCACAATAGAGAAGAAAATGTGTTGCTGGAAAAGCGCATTAGGTCAGGCAGCATCCAAGGAGCAGGAGAATCGGCATTTCGGTCATGAGTTCTTCTCCATTCCTGAAAAAGGGCTCATGCCCGAAACGTCGATTCTCCTGCTGCTTGGATGCTGCCTGACCTGCTGCGTTTTTCCAGCAACACATTTTCAACTCTGATCTCCAGCATCTGCAGTCCTCGCTTTCTCCTGCACAATAGAAAACTCAATTCACAAAAATGTTAAAATATTCATCTAGTAATTCCAGGTTCTTCGATGCTACACCTAATTATATAAACATCAGTCTCTTCCGATGCATGTATCAATCTCAAGTCATCAATATTAAATTCCAGAATTAAGATCTCATAAACAAAACCGGAAATTGTTGCTTAATGAAGATGTCATTTTCGAAGTTGTTGATGCCATCTTTTCTCAGCATGCAGAAATTATAATTGCACAGCAATGACGAAGTGTTGACGTCTTTATAGTCAGAAATAAAGGCGAAATGAGGAATTTTACAAGGCAAATGGATAATCAAAAATATTGTAGACAAGATGCAAATAACATGCAAATATAAAAGGGGTATCTCACTACTAAGTGCCTTTAGAGAACAATAAAACAAGAAATAAAGCACAAAATGAAATACGTACTTAACAAAAGACGTGTCTTAATAATATCATGTTCACAAAGCTGTGTTGTGCTTACCAACGTATTTCCACATGGCTAAAAACAAAGGACAGTGGATTGATGTTTTCACTCGATTAAATTAAGGTAGTGGCAAATTCTAATCTGAATACAATTGTACAGGAAGATGATTGAAACGTAAGTCTTTTGGGGAATATGACCATCAAGTTGAGCATTGCCCTTTTAGTTTTCATTGCACAAACTAATTCAGAACATGAATTGTATTTTGATGTATGTGGCAATATGGTTTTGGGTATATGAAGAAAGGAACCGATTGAGAGATGGCTAAGTGATGGACATTGTCAGCCAACTCCCTTCAGTACGTCCTGAAACCATCAACTGTCTCTGCAAATAAAAATCACAGGAGTTTGAAAGGGCACAGATCCTGTCTCTGAAAGATAGAGAGAAAGAAAAAGAAAGCAGAAAATAGAGATTTAGATTCAACCTGAAATAGATAGACTGAGAAATCACAAATGGAGGAATCCGAAGGTAAACAAGCAATGCACACCAACAAGGAGGAAAAGCAAAAAGGATCACAAAAAAGGCGACTGGAGAAATAAGCATAGAATCGTTGAAAATAATGAGCAGAAAACACAATTGCTTCCACAATCTCCAAAAATATCATATGTCTTCTCTCTGTTACTCTACAGATAACGATATTCAACAATACTTCATGCTTTGTCGTGCAGAATAATTTGCATAGAGACAACACAAGAGGACGCCAGAGTCACGCATATAGCACATTCTCTCAACTAATACTAGAGTAGCAAAACATCGCCAGTCTCTTCTTCAGCTTCCCTTTGCTGTCCTCGGTCTGGCCACATTGCCAAATTAGTTTGTCATTCATTGGATTAGACATGAATTGGGTGAGCGAATGTACTTTTGTTCTGATAATGGGCAATTTGGACTGCACTGCAGAATCACACCGCAATATGCAGAAGCTTCTTTTTCTGCTCCTGATCAGTTTATAATTTCCCAGGAAGCATCTCCTTTCCAGCATATATCCATTCTCTTCGAGTATTGTGACAAAAGTATTGTTGCAGGTTGGATATGAAAGTAGAAAATGGTGACGACCATGATGATTATTGGATATGGTATTCACTTTCAGTGGAACCATCAAGCAACTTTGGAACGGCTGGTCCCTGAAATAGTGGTTCAAGATGGAAGAACGGTCGCAGTAACCTGCAGCTTAAAAAAAGTTGCAAGCAAACGTAGATGTACTGCAAATGTCTTCATCTTAGACAACATCTATGGAAGTTTATTCGTTATATAGGAAGGAACGTAAAAAGGAATCCAAACGTCACTGAATATTTCTCGTCAACGTTTGAGAGCATTGTCAACACGACCAACTGACAATTAACAGCACTATTACTTCTGACTCTACAGTCTAATTCTGTGCTATGTATCTCACAGTGCTTTAGAGATGTAGCAGAATCCCTAGACAAAAATAAACGCCATTGTATTCAATTATTGCTTAGAAGTGCGAGATCTCACAACGAGCAATTAGAACGGCTGTCCATTGCCTACCATAAGCTTGGTAAGTGCTAAAATATTCATTTTGTCTTTCATTTATCACCTGCTATGCTACTGTATCATGTGATATAAAATCTTCATAGATGACTAACCGACGTTATCATTATCAAAATTAATTACTTCGCAACTAACAATGCGAATTAACTGGTCAATCAGAAGGAATAGATTTTTAGGACGCTCTGGGGTGTGTCCTCATTAAATCACTTTTGCCGTGACCTGCAATCGGGCGTTCATTATCTGTGTTGCAGTTTAAATTCCAAGAACACTGCACCACGGATCAGACCAATGTCAAATTGGGAATATTACCCAATGTACTGATTTACAAACTCGGTGCCCCGGCTGTCTGACACCATGGTGCATTACTATGCAGTGTCTGTTTGTAATATGAATGAGGGAACATTGGAACAAGGACCAGGATTAGACTACGTAACACGTAGATTGTGCTTCACTTTTAAATAAAATCATGACCGTTCTGATTGTAACCAGACCTAGCATTCCAATTTAACCTCTAAGACCTTTCACCCTCTTGTTTATCAATAACCCATCTACTTGAGCCTTGTAAAAGTTCAAATAGACAACGTCTGACGGTTGTTCAGGATGTGAGTTCAAAAGATTAATAACACCTGAAACCCGCACGTGGAGGAAACATCTGGTATAGTTTAACCCGTAGTGGAAATCTGCATGAAACTGCGAAGGGCAAGATAATGGATGCCCTGCCGGTGTCTTGTCGATTCTCAATACATCCTAAAGTCTTGTAGGCTCTGCTGGCCACGAGAATGATGCTCAAGTGCTTTCCACCAGGTCCACTCGGCTCCTGAACCTATTGCATCCTTTGTCCAAACGTACAAAAATATTAGACACGGTATGAAAATTGTTTTCCCGCACATCAGGACGGTATTTGATAAAATATGGTACAAAGGGACTCGCGAAAACGTGAGCGAGTGGGGATGGGGCTGAAACTCTCTGATTAATTCAATTTGAAGGAAGTACTCAGTTTTTCGAAGGAGACATTCATTGAATCTGAGATACTGACTAACAATGATATACTGCTCAGGTGAAAGGTTCGTTTACCACTTTATTAAAATTTCATAGCACATTTGATTTTTGTGTCTTGTTTTATACTTGTGGCTGCATGCATGCGTGCAGGAACGAGTCGATATGTAACTGTCACTTGGTCATGACTTTGTCTGAGTGTTTATCAAAGTTGGCTGCTGGACACAGGAGGGCACTCTATGATTATTTGTTGAAGATCATTATTTCCCGTCATGTGGTTGTTCCAGAAAAATGAAAATGGGCGGGGTGAAAAAAGCTAATCAAACACACCACATCCCCGGCTGTTTGAATTTCTTCAGTTCCAGGTATGGTACGGAGAGTCATTAGTGTCTCAGCTTCTGTAGTTCAGCTGGGAATAATGGGATTAAAACTCTGCCTGATTCTGGGTATTCTTTTATTCACAGGTTTGTTCAGGTGAATCTACAGGCGACATGCCCAAATACCCATTGTATTTTCAAATTCAATCTACAGGGGATTAGCCCTTTCCCATTCTGTCTCTAACCCACTGCGTGTCGCTTTTTAATTTCAGAGTTGAGTCATGCAGACTCAGTGTTCCAGTCACAACAACGAGTCGAAGCATTAACGGGTGAAGACTCAGCAATAACCTGTAATTACTCGGTATCTGCTGCAACTGCAAGCTACAGCATGTTCTGGTACTCCCAGTATTCACAGGAAGCTCCTCGATATCTGCTCAGAGCCGATAATTTTGGATATAATGAGACGGCTCACGGCTTTGAACGCTTCCATGCGAAACTCAACCGGGACAAAGGCACTTTCCACTTATCAGTGAAAAACTTGAAGCTGACAGACAGTGCCGTGTATTACTGTGCATTTCGACCCACAGTGAATGGAAGTGCCTAGTCACCTGCACAAAAACTGTGTCAGGTTGACAATCAAGGGCATCAGGAGAGAAAAGTACAAACGCATTGGAAAACAGTGAGATTCATAGGCGGTGTTTAGTGTAGAACATGAAATATCCTAAGTGATTAACAACCTTTGGACGTTGAGTAGATTAAATTACTTCTTGGCGACAATGGAACTATGCGGGAAACCTTTTAAAATTTCCACACTGTCACTTAAATGGAGATGATGACATGTTTTACTTCTCCCTTAGATCGTCGTTTCTCTTTGGAATTCATATTTGTCATAAAAGTGCTGTTTGGGCCATTGAATGTATTCAAGGTGGAATTACACAGAAAATTGAATTACGAGGGAGAAATGTATTCTGGGACGAGACATGGAAGAAGAGCTGAGGCCACAATCAGAGCAGCTGTGATATTCTGAAATGGTGAAGCGGGGTCAAAGGGATGAATGATATCCTGCTGCGCCTTTCCGACTTGTATAGAACTTAGGTTTGAGTAAGTTTTTTTTAATTTCTAAAACGTCTGGATCCTGCTCCGTCCAAAAAAAGTGATGTAATTCAAAAGCATGACTAGGGACGTTGTGTTTCAAACCTCTGAAGTCACAATAGAGACTGGTAGAAGTTATGAACTTTTCACAGCAAGGTGGCTCCAAGTGTAAGACTCCACAGTTTGGAGGTGGATGATGATTTTTTATTTCCTTCCTGGTCTTTTCACTGTAATGATTAATTGAGCACCATTGCTGCAGAGGATGACTTAGACCTGAGTATTTAATAACTGTTGCATTACTTCACGTTTCAGTTTACCTACAGAGAGCTATTTGATTCCTTCAATACATAGCCATAAAGCTTGAAATAAAATTGAAATAAACCAAGAAAGAAACATAATGTCTGAAAGTTTGAGACAGAGCAAGTGGGTGACAAAACCATAACGATATCAGATAAATGATTGGAGACATTCAACTGCAATTAACCATGAACTAACTATGAGTCATCTATTGTTGAGGTAAGAAACAACAGTCAATCGGAACAAGGAAAAGAATCCTCTATTGCCTCGGAATTGAAGCCTATTTTTGATCTGGGTTCAGACACGTCAAAATAAATCAAGAAGTGAATGGTTTACTGTCGAGCATTATGCCACGTATTCCGTATATGTCTTACTGCTGATGATAATGGCTGTGCTAACTGGTTATTCTGAGTTAATTAAGTCAAAGTGCATTTCATCAGTGCATGACTGATGTTTGACACCTTATGCTTTTTTTTAAGAGGAAGGTGTTGCATGGATTCACATTCCTGGAATCTACTTAAACTAACGTTTCAGGAAGGTCAGACTAGGTTCTGAAATATCTTTACCCAACATAATACAGTACATCATCAGCCAAATTGTCCATTCAGTTTCCTTTCGAAACTCCGAGGTATTTACTGAGAAGATTCGACGTGGAACAGGGCGTTCGGTCTCCACATTCCTCACACAGGATTTCTGCTACTCTTGAAAAAAAAACAAAGCATTTTCTTTAAAGATCGCTTCTGCTCGTGTCTCTTACGCTGCTGTATATTACTGTGTGCTGACCATACACTGATAGAATGTCACTGGAACTCTGGAAAAAAAACCGACAAAGCAATCATACTCTACCCACCCCCAATGCACACACACAGACACATCTATGAGCACTATTGTCAGCTCTTAATACATTCAAATGCAAACTACAAAGGTCAGCTATTGTGAATGATTTCCTTCTGAACTTCATTTTTGTGTTCTGTCCTAAATCCCTTCTTAGTTTGGTTTTAAGTGTTGTTCGTACTTGGCACGCAACACTCTTAATGGCGAGCTAGGGCACTGTTACGATAAGCTATCACACTTCAATGATTGAGATTTAAGACTGTCTCCGGTAAAAGGCCCATAATTAGATTAAATACCTATTTTACTTATATTCAGTACATCAGAAGAGGAGCCATTGCACTGTCTTTGAATTTCTTTGCCAATGATTTTGATAGGTTAGTGTGTCTTCGAGGAAAAATATGTATTTGGGAGTTGTGCTGCGCAATGAATGCTTGGTGGCGAATCATGGTCTAATTAAGTTGTGGAGCACATTCGAAATCTTGCTGAATAGTTCTCTGACATTAAGACAGGAGACCGAAATGCCTTGAGCTTATTGGATGCTGCCTGGCGACGCTTATGTGGCAGAACCAGTCGGTAGTAAAACCGGATATGACAGAATATCAACTGTTAAAGTCTCTTAACTTCATTTCGGAGTGTTCAATACCCCCACAGAGCAGAGATAATTCAGTTCCAGTTCCCACTGTTCAAACTCACCATTTGTTTGGTAAACATGTTGCTTGTTACATTTTATGAATTGATGACATGTGCTGCATTCTTAACTGGTATGTACAAGAAGTTGAAAATATTGCTGATAATTGACAATGTCAATACATGGTGACCTTCCATGTAACTACTGTTTCCTCTCTATGTGCGATGTATTTTCGCATCTTGTTGACATTATTTGGTTAAAACGTGAATGTGAAGCTTAATTTTTGTTTCTTTTCAATTTTGTTTCAGGTGTTAATTGTGCAGATTGGATTTCACAAGAGCTGACTGCAACAAAAGTATTCGAAGGAAACTCAGTGACCATTAATTTCAGATACTCGACCAAATCGACGTCATATTCCTTACAGCTGTATCGTCAGTACCACGGAAAAGCTCTCACGCTCTTAAATTTCATCCTTAACTATGGAGATCCTTTAAGTGCAGACGGAGCGGGGACTCGATTTTTATCGTCTCTGGACACTTCGAACAGCGAAGGCAATTTCACCATTGGTGAGCTGCAACTGTCTGACAGCGCGGTGTATTACTGCGGACTGAAAGACGCAGTGACAGTACCCAGAGGGAGTGTCGTACAAAAACTCTGCCACAATGCAACGAAGCTGCACTGAATGGTGGGTGCGCAGAGAGAAGGAAACGAGTGTCGGCATTAGGTTGCAGAGAAACATTTACTTCCAAAATATTATTCTAACAAAACACCAAAATTAAAATATATCCAAATATTTCATCATCTCAGCGTAAAAAGTCCACCATTGAGGAAAGTTTCCTCTGCCTCTTTTATCGAATACATTCTGACAATCCATGGTGGTGATAAGGGAATGTCTCCTTTCTGGTTATATAGGTTAAAACCTTTGCGACAAGAGAGTTTCCCAAAACATATGACCTGATTTTGTTTTTCAATCAGCAATGAATATTTCAAAGCAGCAGGATTGCATCATGGGACGGATTAAAAAAAAACATTTTGCTCATAAGACGCCTTAACTAATGAGTTCAAATTTCTAAAACCTCTACTGATATTCGATAACATGAATACTTTCATCTTTTTTTTCAATGAGATGTTTTGATTCAGTCGATTTTCTAACCAAATACTTCAAGAACACAGAATGCCTATTCTTACAGATCAGTCATGAAGTTATGCAGCTAAGATACAAGTCATTCGGTCCAAGTCGTCCATAACCAAACAAATTTCCGAAACTGATGTATTCACGTTCATCAGAATTTGGTCCATACCCTTCGAAATCTTTCCTATTCATGTGGCTGCCTAAATGTCTTTGAGATTTTGTGATTGCACCTGCACCTACCACTTTTTTGACTATTAATTCCATATACACATCAACCTTTGTATGAAAACACTGCCTCACACGTCCCCTCAAATCTTTCCTCTCTCAGCTTAAAAATATGTACTGCCGGGTTAACTCGTCTACCCAGGGGAAAAGAAGTTTGCTTTTCAGCTTATTCACGTCCCTCATTATTTTACAAACCTTTAAATGTTCGCCTTTCCGCCATCTACCTTCCAGGGGAAAAGTGTATCAGCCTATCCAGCCTCTCTTTGTACCTCACATTCATCAGTACTCGGGATATCCTTGTAAATCTTTCCTGCTAATACTTTCGCTCCTTACCTTCGCATCGCATCCCGAAAATCTTCACTTTCTAATACATATAATTGTGAGTTTTCAATCTTTAAAATGTGTACTTCAATATTGAGATATGCCCGATCAGGTTCGCCTGATGATTCAGAATCTCCTCACCTGGCCGACTGTGTCCATACGACATCCTGGTACTTCCTACATTTGATAGATCACATTCCAGTCTTTCACCATCGGAGATTCAATGAATACAGTGCGTGACAAGCCAGTCTCAGAGATTGCATTCTCAGTGAAAGTGAACAGTGAAATCCACAGCTCCCCAAACACACAGGAACTAATTAGGACCGTCCCATATTCAGTTCAATAATCAAAATTATTATTCCGTATGAGCGATATTGGAGTGTTTTTCAACAGATTGTCGCCAAGCATTACTTCATAGGAATGTAACTAAGTGTCACGATGTAACCACTGTGATAAACAGTCCTCAACATTTAACAGCTGTTCCACAGAGACTGCAGTAGACAATGCATAAGACTCACTCATTCCCAACAGTGTGAGGCTCGTTGCACAGTAATAAACCGTGGTGTTAGACAGCACCAGCTTTGAGATGGTGAATCAGAACGTCTCTGTCTGCTGGATTGTATCAGAAAAGCAGTTCCGAGCGATAACCGCCACCTTTTCAGCAACACTGCTCGTGTGCCTCTGGATTGTAAACTCGCGCCATCTGCCTGGGTACTAGAACAAGTAATAGTCAATACCAGTAAGTGCAGTTTAAAGAGATTTCTTATCCCTCTATCTGTGTGAGCGAGATCTGCCGCTGGGTTACAGAATCTGCTTCGTTCAAATCTGGAACAAAAGGTGAGAGAAAGCAGAAATCGGTCCTTAATGTTCTAGTGACCTAAACCAAATTCGCAGCACTTCCTTAAAATAGAACCAAGAGCACAAAAAAAACTCATTCTCTCGTCAGTCCCATGTCCATGTTTAAACACTGGCATCTTTCTTATACCTTCCCCTCATGCTATCAGCAACCATTTCATCCGTTTCATCTGCAATTCATCTGGTTTCCTTTCAAATAAATCACTGCTACTTCCACCAAGTACTTCTTGTCGGGAAGACCAGGACATTTCTACCTGTTCTCTGGCTGAACACATCTCTTCAAATCATAATTGGTCTGTTCTGTGTCACTTACGTTTGTTCATTTAAAATTATAGATCTGTAATCCTTCTCATGTGGAATATTACTTTAGGGTGTTGGTTTGCTCGCTGAACTGTAGGTTTGATATCCAGACGTTTCATTACCTGGCTAGGTAGCATCATCAGTGGCGAACTTCAAATGAAGCGAAGCTGTTGTCTCCTGCTTTCTATTTATATGTTTGTCCTGGATGGGGTTCCTGGGGTTTGTAGTGATGTCATGTCCTGTTCGTTTTCTGTGGTGTTGATAGATGGTATCTAGATCTATGTGTTTGTTTGATTTCTCAAGAACAAACCACGACAAGCAGACCAAACACAGCCAGAAACCCTAACCACCTTACCATACCTCAAAGAAGTTTCAGAAATGATAACCAGACTACTAACACCCCCCCGAATCCTAGTAGCACACAAACCCACCAACACTCTCAAACAAAACCTTTCAAACTTAAAAGACCCCGTGCAACCCATGGACAAAACCAAAGTCGTCTCCAAAATTCCATGCAATTAATGAAAGATACCGGGTTGGAACAGAATAAGCTGAATAGCTAAAAGACTGTGAAAAGATGTACATTGATTGCCAGCACTTTACAAATTAATTTCAAGCATAGCATGTATGTACGTGACTACTCCCATCAGCTCAGAATTAATGAGTGAGCTTTGAGATGCAAATCAACTCTATACTGAGGAATTGACCGGAG
This sequence comes from Hemiscyllium ocellatum, assembly GCF_020745735.1. Lineage (NCBI taxonomy): Eukaryota > Metazoa > Chordata > Chondrichthyes > Orectolobiformes > Hemiscylliidae > Hemiscyllium > Hemiscyllium ocellatum. The sequence goes on along the minus strand of NW_026867481.1, from coordinate 737,169 downwards.
AAATTGGGTTCAGTTACTCATGTTTCCTTAAAATGAACGCGAGATGTCGGGTTTTTTCCTGATAATTCGTATATTTTCCCATCTCAATTTGCATTCTTTTAACTTAGAATGATACCTGAAAATCTTTGCCAATTGCATCCACATAGAAATTTCTCAGAGTCACCACTCTGCAAACTCAGACTGACTCGTGATGGTGCATACAAAAAGAACCTCAATCTCATTTCAACAACTGCATTATTTCACTGAAACTACTTATGACAGATCATTAAACAGCAAAGCTGCCGGTCAACTCAGTTTGACCTTAACCTGAATCTCAAACTAGTTTCAAATCAATTTAGTTCTACATTCAGTGAGTTCTCAAATTGTCTCTTTGGACTTTACACGTTCTTTAGAGAACAATAAAGCAAGAAATAAAGCACAAAATGAAATGAATGAAATACGTACTTAATGAAGTACGTGTCTTAAGAATATCATTTTCCGCAAGCTGTGTTGTGCTTACCAACGTATTTCCACATGGCTAAAAAGAAAGGACAGTGGATTGATGTTTTCACTCGATTAAATTAAGGTAGTGGCAAATTCTAATCTGAAAACATTTGTACAGGAGGAAGAATGAAACGTAAGTCTTATAGGAAACATGAGCATCACCCTTTTAGTTTTCATCGCACAAACCTAATTCAGATCATGAATTTTATTTTGATTTACATTGCAATATGCATTTGGGTATATGAAGAAAGGAACCGATTGAGAGATGATCAAGTGACGGTCATTGTCAGCCAACTCTCTTCGGTACATCCTGAAGCCATCAACTGTCTCGACAAATAAAAATCACAGGGGTTTGAAAGGGCACAGATCCTGTCGCTGAAAGATAGAGAGAAAGAAAAAGAAAGCAGAAAATAGAGATTTAGATTCAACCTGAAATAAATAGACTGAGGAATCAGAAACTGAGGGATCCGAAGGTAAACAAGCAAGGCACACCAACAAGGAGGGAATGCAAAAGGATCACTGAAAAGGTGACTGGAGAAATAAGCATAAAATCTTTGAAAATAGTGAGCAGAAAACACAGTTGCTTCCACAATCTCCAAAAATATCATACATCTTCTCTCAGTTACTCTACAGATAACGATATTCAACAATACTTCATGCTTTGTCGTGCAGAATACTTTGCACAGAGACAACACAAGAGGACGCCAGAGTCACGCATATAGCACATTCTCTCAACTAATACTAGAGCAGCAAAACATTGCCAGTCTCTTCCTCAGCTTCCCTTTGCTGACCTCGGCCTAGACACGTTACCAAATTAGTTTGTCATTAGTTGGATTAGACATAAAGTGGGTGAGGGAATGTACTTTTGTTCTGACAATGGGCAATTTGGATTGCACTGTGGAATCCCACCACAATATGTAGAAGCTTCTTTTTCTGCTCCTGATCATTTTATTATTTCCCAGTAAGTATCTCCTTTCCAACATATATCCATTCTCTTCGAGTGTTGTGACAAAAGTATTGTTGCCGGTTGGATACGAACGTAGTAAATGGTGACAACCATGATGATTATTGGACGTGTTTTTCGCTTTGAATGGAACCATCAAGCAACTTTGGAACGGCCTGTCCCTGAAATAGTGGTTCAAGTTGGGAGAACGGTCGCAGTAACATGCAGATTAAAAAAAGTTGCAATCAAACGTAGATGTACTGCAAATGTCTTCATCTTAGACAACCTCTACGAAATGTTATTCGTTATCCAGGAAGGAATGTAAAAAGGAATTCAAACGTCACTGATCATTTCTCGTCAACGTTTGAGAGCATTGTCAACACGACCAAACTGTCAATCAACATCTTACTTCTGACTCTACAGTCTAATTCTGTGGTATGTATCTCACAGTGCTTTCGAGATGTAGCAGAATCCCTACACAATAATAAACGTCATTGTATTCAATTATTGCTAAGAAGTGCGAAATCTCACAATGAGCAATTAGAATCGGCTGTCCATTGCCTACCATAAGCTTGGTTAGTGTTAATGTATTCATTTTGTCTTTCATTTATCACCTGCTATGCTACTTTATCACGTGATATAAAATATTTAAAGATGACTAACCGACGTTATCATTATCAAAATTAATTACTTCACAACTAACAACAAAGATTTATAGCAATCAGAGTTTACATTTATTTCATGCGAATTAATCTGTCAATCAGAAGGAAGAGATTTTTAGGACGTTGTGGGGTGTGTACTCATGAAATCACTTTTGCCAATGACCTGCAATCGGGCGTTCATTATCTGTGTTGCTGTATAAATTCCAAGAACACTGCACCACGGATCAGATCAATGTCAAATTGGGAATATTACCCAACGTACGGATTTACGAACTCGGCGCCCCGGCTGTCTGACACCATGGTGCATTACTAGGCAGTGTCTGTTTGTAATATGAATGAGGGAACATTGGAACAAGGACCAGGATTAGACTACATAACACCTAGATTGTGCTTCACTTTTAAATAAAATCATGACCGTTCTGATTGTAACCAGACCTAGCATTCCAATTCAACCTCTAGGACCTTTCAACCTCTTGTTTATCAATAACCCATCTACGTGAGCCTTGTAAAAGTTCAAATAGAGAACGTCTGACGGTTGTTCAGGATATGAGTTCAAAAGATTAATAACATCTGAAACCCGCACGTGGAGGAAACATCTGGTATAGTTTAACCCGTAGTGGAAATCTGCATGAAACTGCGAAGGGCAAGATAATGGATGCCCTGCTGGAGTCTTGTCGATTCTCAATACGTCCGAAAGTTTTGTGGGCTCTGCTGGCCACGAAGATGATGCTCAAGTGCCTTCCACCAGGTTCACTCAGCTCCTGAACCTGTTGCATCCTTTGTCCAAACGTACAAAAATAACAGACACGATGTTAAAATTGTTTTCCTGCACATCAGGAAGGTATTTGATAGAGCACAGTATAAAGGGACTCTCGCAAACGTGAGCGAGTGGGGATGGGGCTGAAACTCTCTAATGAATTCAATTTAAAGAAGTACTCAGTTTTTCCAAGGAGACATCCATTGAACATGAGATACTGACTAACAATGATATACTGCGCAGGTGAAAGGTTCGTTTACCACCTTATAAATTTTCATAGCACATTTGATTTTCTGGCCTTGTTTTATATTTGTGGCTGCATGCATGCGTGCATGAATGCGTCGATATGTATCTGTCACTTGTTCATGACTTTGTCTGAGTGTTTACCAAAGGTTGGATGCTGGCCACAGGAGGGCACTCTATGATTATTTGTTGAAGATCATTGTTTCCTGTCATGTGGTTGTTCGAAAAAATGAAAATGGGCGGGGTGATAAATGCTAATCAAACACACCACATCCCCGGCTGTTTGAATTTCTTCAGTTCCAGATATGTTACGGAGAGTGATTAGTGTCTCAGCTTCTGGAGATCAGTTGGGAATAATGGGATTAATACTCTGCTTGACTCTGAGTATTCTCTTATTCACAGGTTTGTTCATGCGAATCTACAGGCGACATGCCCAAATACCCACCGTATTTTCAAATTCAATCTATAGGGGATTAGCCCTTATCCATTCTGTCTCTAACCCACTGTGTGTCCGCTTTTTCATTTCAGAGTTGAGTAATGCAGACTCAGTGTTCCAGTCACAACAACGAGTCGAAGCATTAATGGGTGAAAACTCAGCAATAACCTGTAATTACTCGGTATCAGCTGCAACTGTAAGCTACTACATGTTCTGGTACTCCCAGTATTCACAGGAAGCTCCTCGATATCTGCTCAGAGCCGATAGTTATGGATTTAATGAGACGGCTCACGGCTTTGAACGCTTCCACGCGAAACTCAACCGGGACAAAGGCACTTTCCACTTATCAGTGAAAAACTTGAAGCTGACAGACAGTGCCGTGTATTACTGTGCATTTCGACCCACAGTGAATGGAAGTGCCTAGTCACCTGCACAAAAAACTGTGTCAGGTTGACAATCAAGGGCATCAGGAGAGAAAAATACAAACGCATTGGGAAAACAGTGAGATTCATAGGCGGTGTTTAGTGTAGAACATGAAATATCCTAAGTGGTTAAAAACCTTTGGATGTTGAGTAGATGAAATTACTTCTTGGCGACAATGGAACTAAGAGGCAAACCTTTTAAAATTTCCACACTGTCACTTAAATGGAAATGATGACATGTTTTACTTCTCCCTTAGAGCGTCGTTTCTCTTTGGAATTCATATTTGTCATAGAAGTGCTGTTTGGGCCATTGAATGTATTCAAGGTGAAATTGCACAGAAAATTGACTTACGAGGGAGAAATGTATTCTGGGACGAGACACGGAAGAACAGCTGCGGCCACAATCAGAGCAGCTGTGATATTCTGAAATGGTGAAGCCGGATCGAAGGGATGAATGACTTACTGCTGCGCCTTTCCAACTTCTATAGAACTTAGGTGTGAGTAAGTTTTTTTTTAATTTCTAAAAACTGCAATCTTTTGAAAGTAATGTAATTCAAAAGCATGACTAGGGACATTGGGTTTCAAGCCTCTGCGGTCACAGTAGAGACTGGTAGAAGTTATGCCCTTTCCACAGCAAGGTGGCTCCAAGTGTAAGACTCCACAGTTTGGAGGTGGATGACGAATTTTCATTTCCTTCCTGGTCTTTTCACTGTAATGATTAATTGAGCACCTTTGCTGCAGACGTTGACTTAGACCTGAGTATTTAATAAGTTTTGCATTACATCACATTTCAGTTTACCTATAGAGACCTATTTGCTTCTTTGATTAGATAGCCATTAAGCTTGAAATGAAGTTGAAATAAACTGAGAAAGAAATATAATGTCTGAAAGTTTGGGACAGAGCAGGGCGGTGACAAAACCATAACGATATCAGATAAATGATTGGAGGCATTCAACTGCAATTAACCATGAACTAATTATGAGTTACATATTGTTGAAGTAAGAAATAACAGTCAATCGGAACAAGGAAAGGAATCCTCTATTGCCTCGGAATTGAAGCCTATTTTTGATCTGGGTTCAGTCAAGTCAAAATAAATCAAGAAGTGAATGGTTTACTGTCGAGCATTATGCCACATATTCCGTATATGTCTTGCTGCTGATGATAATGGCTGTGCTAACTGGTTATTCTGAGTTAATTAAGTCAAAGTGCATTTCATCAGTTGCATGACTGATCTTTGACACCTTATGCTTTTTTAGAGGAAGTTGTTGCCTAGATTCGCTTTCCTGGAATCTACTTAATCTAACATTTCAGGAAGGTCAGACTAGGTTCTGAAATATCTTTAACCAACAAAATACAGCTCATCATCAGGCAAATTGTCCATTCAGTTTCCTTTCGACATGGAATAGGGCCATCAGTCTCCAAATTGCTCACACAGGATTTCTGCTACTCTTGAAAAAGAAAACAAAGCATGTTCTTTAAAGATCTCTTCAGTTCGTGTCTCTTACGCTACTGTATATAACTGTGTGCTGACCCTACACTGACAGAATGTCACTGGAACTCTGGACAAAAACCGAAAAAGCAATCATACTCTACCCCACACCCAATGCACACACACAGACACATCTATGAGCACTCTTGTAAGCTCTTAATACATTCAAATTCAAACTACAAAGGTCAGCTATTGTGAATGATTTCCTTCTGAATTTCATTTTTGCGTTCTGTCCTAAATCCCTTCTTAGTTTGGTTTAAAGTGTTGTTCGTAATTGGCAAGCAACACTCTTAATGGCGAGCTAGGGCACTGTTACGATAAGCTATCACACATCAATGATTGAGATTTAAGACTGTCTCCGGTAAAAGGCCCATAATTAGATTAAATACCTATTTTACTTATATTCAGTACATCAGAAGAGGAGCCATTGCACTGTCTTTGAATTTCTTTCTCAATTATTTTGATAGGTTAGTGTGTCTTCGAGGAAAAAATATATATTTGGGAGTTGTGCTGCACAATGAATGCTTGGTGGCGAATCATGGTCTAATTAAGTCGTGGAGCACATTCAAAGTGTTGCTGAACAGTTCTCTGACATTAAGACAGGAGAACGAAATGCTTTGAGCTTATTGGATGCTGCCTGGCGACGTTTATGCGGAAGAACCAGTCGGCAGTAAGACCGGATATAACAGAATATCAACTGTTAAAGTCCCTTAACTTCATCTCGGAGTGTTCAATCCCCCCACACAGCAGAGATAATTCAGTTCCAGTTCCCACTGTTCAAACTCATCATTTGCTTGGCAAACATGTTGCGTGTTTCACTTTATGCATTGATGACATGTGCAGCATTCTTAACTGGTATGTACAAGAAGTTGAAAATGTTGCTGATAATTGATAATGTCAATACATGGTGACCTTCCATGTAACTACGGTTTCCTCTGTATGTGCGATGTATTTTCGCGTCTTGTTGACATTATTTGGTTAAAACGTGAATGTGAAGATTATTTTTTGTTGCTTTTCAATTTTGTTTCAGGTGTTAATTGTGCAGACTTGATTTTTCAAGAGCTGACTGCAACAAAATTATTCGAAGGAAACTCAGTGACCTTTAATTTCAGATACTCGACCAAATCGACGTCATATTTCTTACAGCTGTATCGTCAGTACCACGGAAAAGCTCTCACGTTCTTGATATCTATCCCTAACTATGGAGATCCTTTCAGAGCAGACGGACTGGGGACTCGATTTTTATCGTCTCTGGACACTTCAAACAGCGAAGGCAATTTCACCCTTGGTGAGCTGCAGCTGTCTGACAGCGCGGTGTATTACTGCGGACTGAAAGACACCGTGACAGGACCCAGAGGGAGCCTCGTACAAAAACTCTGCCAAAATGCAACGAAGCTGCACTGAATGGTCGGTGCGCAGAGAGAAAGAAAGGGGCGTCAGCAAAAGGTTGCAGAGAAACATTTATTTCCAAAATATTATTCTAATAAAACCACAAAATAAAAATATATCCAAATATTTCATAATCTAAGAGTAAACAGTCCACCACTGGCAAGTTTTCCTCTGCCTCTTATATCGAGTACATTCTGACAATCCATGGAGGTGATTAGATAATGTCTCCTTTCTGGTTATATAGATTAAAACCTTTGCAACAAGAAAGTTTCCCAAAATATCTGACCTAATTTTGTTTTTGAATCAGCAATGAATATTTCAAAGCAGCAGGATCGCATCGTGGGACGGATTAAAAAAAATACGTTTTGCTCATAAGACGCCTTAACCAATGAGTTCAAATTTTTAAAACCTCTACTGATATTTGACAACATGAATACTTTCATTTTTTTTTCAGTTAGATACTTTGATTGAGTCGATTTTCTAACCAAGTATTGCACGAACACAGAATGTCTGTTCTTGCAGATCAGTCATGAAGTCATTCATACAAGTCATTTGGTCCAAGTCGTCCATAACCAAACATCTTTCTGAAACTGATACCTTCACGTTCGTCAGAGTTTGTTCCGCACACTTCGAAATCTTTCCTATTCATGTAGCTGCCTAAATGTCTTTGAGATTTTGTGATTGCCCCTGCATCTACCACTTTTTGACTATTATTTCCATATACACATCACATTTGTATGAATACGCTGCCCTTCACGTCTCCTCAAATCTTTCCTCTCTCAGCTTAAAAATATGTACTGCAGGTTGTACTCATCTACCCAGGGGAAAATAAGTTTGCTTTTCAGCTTATACACGTCCCTCATGATTTTACAAGCCTTTAAATGTTCGCCTTTCCGCCATCTACCTTCCAGTGGAAAAGTGTATCAGCCTATCCAACCTCTCCTTGTACCTCACATTCATTAGTACTCGGGATATCCTTGTAAATCTTTTCTGCTGATACTTTCGCTCCTTACCTTCGCATCGCATCCCGAAATTCTTCACTTTCCAATACATATAATTCTGAGTTTTCAATCTTTAAAATGTGTACTTCAATATAGAGATATGCTCGATCAGGTTCGCCTGATGATTCAGAGTCTCCTCACCTGGCCGACTGCTGTCCATACAACATCCTGGTGTTTCCTACATTTAATAGATCACATTCCAGTCTTTGTCCACCGGAGATTCATTGAATAAAGTTAGTGACAAGCCAGTCTCAGAGATTGTATTCTCAGTGAAAGTGAGCAATGAAAACCACAGCTCCCCAAATACACAGGAGCCGATTATGACCATCTCATATTCAGTTCAATAATCAAAATTATTATTCCGTACGAGCGATGTTGGAGTGTTTTTTCAACAGATTGTCACCAAGCATTAGCTCATAGGAATGTCACTAAGTGTCACGATGTAACTGCTGTGATAAACAAACCTCAACATTTAACAGCTATTCCCCTGAGACTGCAGTAGACATTGCACAAGACTCACTCATTCACAACAGTGTGAGGCTCGTTGCACAGTAAGAAATCACGGTGTCAGACAGCACCAGCTTTTAAATGGTGAATCGGTACTTATCTGTCTGCTGGACTGTATCAGAAAAGCAGTTCTGAGCGAAAACCGCCACCTTTTCAGCAACACTGCTCGTGTGCCTCTGGATTGTGGACTTGCGCTGTCTGCCCAGGTACCAGAACCAGTAATAATAATTACCAGTAAGTGCAGTTTAAAGAGATTTCTTATCCCTCTGTCTGTGTGAGCGAGATCTGTCGCTGCGTTACAGAATCTGCTTCGTTCAAATTTGGACCAAAAGGTGAGAGAAAGCAGAAATCGGTCCTTAATGTAAAGTGAACTTAACCAAATTCGCAGCACTTCCTTAAAATAGAACCAAGAGCACAAAAAAAACTCATTCTCTCGTCAGGCCCATGTCCATGTTTAAACACTGGCATCTTGCTTATACCTTCCCCTCATGCTATCAGCAACCATTTCATCCGTTTCATCTGCAATTCATCTGGTTTCCTTTCAAATAGATCACTGCTACTTCCTCCAAGTACTTCTTGTCGGGAATACAAGCACATTTCAACCTGGTCTCTGTCTAAACACATCTCTTCAAATTATAATTGGACTGGTCTGTGTCACATACGTTTGTTCATTTAAAATTATAGACCTGTAATCCTTCTCATGTGGAATTTTACTTTAGGGTGTTGGTTTGCTCGCTGGGCTGTAGGTTTGGTATCCAGACGTTTCATTACCTGGCTAGGTAGCATCATCAGTGGCGACCTCCAAGTGAAGCGAAGCTGTTGTCTCCTGCTTTCTATTTCTGTGTTTGCCCTGGATGGGGTTCCTGGGGTTTGTAGTGATGTCATGTCCTGTTCGTTTTCTGAGGTGTTGATGGATGGTATCTAGATCTATGTGTTTGTTTGATTTCTCAAGAACAAACCACGACAAGCAGACCAAACACAGCCAGAAACCCTAACCACCTTACCATATCTCAAAGAATTTTCTGAAATGAGAACCGGACTACTAATACACCTCGGAATCCTAGTAGCACACAAGCCCACCAACACACTCAAACAAAAACTAACAAACTTAAAAGACCCCGTGCAACCCATGGACAAAACCAACGTCTTCTTCAAAATTCCATGCAATTAATGAAAGATACAGGGTTGGAACAGAGTAAGCTGAATAGATAAAAGACTGTGAAAAGATGTACGTTGATTGCCAGCACTTCACACAGTAATTTCAAGCGTACGTAACTGCTCCCATTAGCTCAGAATTAAGAAGTGAGCTTTGAGATGCAAATTAACTCCATACTGGGGAATTGACCGGAGAAATTGGGTTCAGTTACTCATGTTTCCTTAAAATGAACGTGAGATGCCGGGTTTTTCTTGATAATTCGTATCTTTTCCCATCTCAATTTGCATTCTTTTAACTTAGAATGATACCTGAAAATCTTTGCATATTGCATCCACATAGAAATTTCTCAGAGTCACCACTTTGCAAACTCAGACTGACTCGTGGTGGTGCATAAAAAAAGAACCTCAATTTAATTTCAACAACTGATTATTTCACTGAAACTACTTATTACACATCGTTAAACAGCAAAGCTGCCAGTCAATTCAGTTTGACCTTAACCTGAATCTCAAGCCAGTTTCAAATCAAGTTAGTCCTACATTCAGTGAGTTTTCAAATTGTCTCTTTGGTCTTTATACGTTCTTTAGGGAACAATAAAACAAGAAATAAAGCGCAAAATGAAATAAAATGAATGAAATACGTACTTAATGAAGTACGTCTCTTAATAATGTCATTTTCAGAAAGCTGTGTTGTGCTTACCAACGTATTTCCACATGGCTAAAAAGAAAGGACAGTGGATTGATGTTTTCACTTGATTAAATTAAGGTAGTGGCAAATTCTAATCTGTATACATTTGTACAGGAAGATGATTGCAACGTAATATTTTAGGGAACATGATCATTACCTTGAGCATCACCCTTTTAGTTTTCATCGCACAAACCTAATTCAGATCATGAATTTCATTTTGATTTACATTGCAATATGCATTTGGGTATATGAAAAAAAGGAACCGTTTGAGAGATGACCAAGTGACGGGCATTGTCAGCCAACTCTCTTCGGTACGTCCTGAATTCATCAACTGTCTTTACAAATAAAAATCACAGGGGTTTGATAGGGCACAGATCCTGTCGCTGAAAGATAGAGAGAAAGGAAAAGAAAACAGAAAATAGAGATTTATATTCAACCTGAAATAAAGAGACTGTGAAATCACAACCTGAGGGATCCGAAGGTAAACAAGCAACGCACACCAACAAGGAGGTAATGCAAAAGGGTCACAAAAAAGGTGACTGGAGAAATAAGTATAACATCGTTGAAAATAGCGAGCAGAAAACACAATTGCTTCCACAATCTCCAAAAATATCATATATCTTCTCTCAGTTACTCTACATATAACGATATTCAACAATACTTCATGCTTTGTCGTGCAGAATAATTTGCACAGAGACAACACAAGAGGACGCCAGAGTCACGCATATAGCACATTCTCTCAACTAATACCATAGCAGCAAAACATTGCCAGTCTCTTCTTCAGCTTCCCCTTGCTGTCAGCCGTAGGGCCACATTGCCAAATTAGTTTGTCATTCAATGGATTAGACATAAATTGAGTGAGCGAATGTACTTTTGTTCTGACAATGGGCAATTTGGACTGTACTGTGGAATCATACCGCAATATGCAGAAGCTTCTTTTTCTGCTCCTGATCATTTTATAATTTCCCAGTAAGCATCTCCTTTTCAGCATGTATCGATTCTCTTCGAGTATTGTGACGAAAGTATTGTTGCAGATTGGATATGAACGTAGTAAATGGTGACGACCATGATGATTATTGGACGTGGTTTTCGCTTTGAGTGGAACCATCAAGCAACTTTGGAACGGCTGGTCCCTGAAATGGTGGTTCAAGTTGGAAGAACGGTCGCAGTCACCTGCAGCTTAAAAAATGTTGCAATCAAATGTAGATGTACTGCAAATGTCTTCATCTTAGACAACCTCTACGAAATGTTATTCGTTATATAGGAAGGAATGTAAAAAGGAATCCAAACGTCACAGAACTTTTCTCGTCAACGTTTGAGAGCATTGTCAACACGACCAAACTGACAATCAACAACACTCTTACTTCTGATTCTACAGTCTAATTCTGTGCTATGTATCTCACAGTGCTTTAGAGATGTAGCAGAATCCGTAAACAAAAATAAACACCATTGTATTCAGTTATTGCTTAGAAGTGCGGGATCTCGCAACTAGCAATTAGAATCGGCTGTCCATTGCCTACCATAAGTTTGGTTAGTGTTAAAATATTCATTTTATCTTTCATTTATCATCTGCTATGCTACTTTATCACGTGATATAAAATCTTCATAGATGACTAACCGACGTTATCATTATCAAAATTAATTGCTTCGCAACTAACAATGAAGATTTATAGCAATCAGAGTTTACATTTATTTCATGCAAATTAACTGCTCAATCAGAAGGAATAGATTTTTAGGATGCTGTGGGGTGTGTCCTCATGAATTCTCTTTTCCCAAGACCTGCAATCGGGCGTTTATTATCTGTGTTGCAGTTTAAATTCCAAGAACACTGCACCACGGATCAGACCAATGTCAAATTGGGAATATTACCCAACGTACTGATTTACAAACTCGGAGCACCTTCTGTTTGACACCATGGTGTATTACTGTGCAGAGTCTGTTTGTAATATGAATGAGGGAACATTGGAACAAGGACCAGGATTTGACTACGTGACACCTAGATTGTGCTTCACTTTTAAATAGAATCATGACCGTTCTGATTGTAACCAGACTTAGGATTCCAATTTAACCCCTAGGATCTTTCACCCTCTTGTTTATCAATAACCCATCTACTTGAGACTTGCAAAAGTTCAAATAGCCAACTTCCGACGGTTGATCAGGATGTGACTACAAAAGATTAATAACATCTGAAACCCTCAAGTGGAGGAAACATCTGGTATAGTTTAACCCGTAGTGGAAATCAGCATGAAACTGCGAAGGGCAAGATAATGGATGCCCTGCCGTAGTCTTGTCGATTCTCAATACATCCTAAAGTCTTGTGGGCTCTGCTAGCCACGAAGACGATCCCCAAGTGCCTTTCACCAGCTCCACTCAGCTCCTGAACCTATTGCATCCTTTGTCCAAACGTACAAAAATAACAGACACGGTATGAAAATTGTTTCCCTCCACATCAGGAAGGTATTTGATAGAGTATAGTATAAAGAGACTCTCGCAAACGTGAGCGAGTGGGGATGGGGCTGAAACTCTCTGATGAATTCAATTTGAAAGAAGTACTCAGTTTTTCCAAGGAGACATTCATTGAACATGAGGTACTGACTAACAATGAGATACTGCTCAGGTGAAATGTTCGTTTACAACCTTATAAAATTTCATAGCACATTTTATTTTCGTGCCTTGTATTATATTTGTGGCTGCATGCATGCGTGCAAGAATGTGTTGATATGTATCTGTCACTTGGTCATGACTTTGTCTGAGTGTTTACCAAAGGTTGGATGCTGGCCACAGGAGGGCACTCTATGATTATTTGTTGAAGATCATTATTTCCCGTCATGTGGTTGTTCGAAAAAATGAAAATGGGCGGGGTGATAAAGGCTAATCAAACACACCACATCCCCGGTTGTGTGAATTTCTTCAGTTCCAGATATGGTACGGAGAGTGATTAGTGTCTCAGCTTCTGGAGATCAGTTGGGAATAATGGGATTAAAACTCTGCCTGACTTTGGGTATTCTCTTATTCGCAGGTTTGTTCAGGTGATACTACAGGCGACATGACCAAATACCCATTGTATTTTCAAATTCAATCTACAGGGGATTAGCCCTTTCTCATTCTGTCTCTAACCCACTGTGTGTCCGCTTTTTAATTTCAGAGTTGAGTAATGCAGACTCAGTGTCCCAGTCACAACAACGAGTCGAAGCATTAACGGGTGAAGACTCAGCAATAACCTGTAATTACTCGGTATCTGCTGTAACTACAAGCTACGGCATGTTCTGGTACTACCAGTATTCACAGGAAGCTCCCCGATATCTGCTTAGAGCCGATAGTTTTGGATACAATGATACGGCTCACGGCTTTGAACGCTTCAATGCGAAACTCAACCGGGACAAAGGCACTTTCCACGTATCAGTGAAAAACCTGAAGCTGACAGACAGTGCCGTGTATTACTGTGCATTTCGACCCACAGTGAATGGAAGTGCCTAGTCACCTGCACAAAAACTGTGTCAGGTTGACAATCAAGGGCATCAGGAGAGAAAAATACAAACGCATTGGAAAATCAGTGAGATTCATAGGCGGTGTTTAGTGTAGAAAATGGAATATCCTAAGTGATTAAAAACCTTTGGATGTTGAGTAGATGAAAATACTTCTTGGCGACAATGTAACTAAGAGGCAAACCTTTTAAAATTTCCACACTGCCACTTAAATGGAGATGATGACATGTTTTACTTCTCCCATACAGCGTCGTTTCGCTTTGGAATTCATATTTGTCATAAAAATGCTGTTTCGGCCATTGAATGTATTCAAGGTGAAATTACACAGAAAATTGATTTCCGAGGGAGAAATGTATTCTGGGACGAGACACGGAAGAAGAGCTGAGGCCACAATCAGAGCAGCTGTGATATTCTGAAATGGTGAAGCGGGGTCAAAGGGATGAATGACTTACTGCTGCGCCTTTCCAACTTCTATAGAACTTAGGGGTGAGTAAGTTTTTTTAAAATTTCTAAAACGTCTGGATCCTGTTCCATCCAAAAAACTGAAATCTTTTGAAAGTAATGTAATTCAAAAGCATGACGAGGGACATTGGGTTTCAAGCCTCTGGGGTCACATTAGAGACTGGTAGAAGTTCTGAACTTTCCACAGCAAGGTGGCTCCAAGTGTAAGACTCCACAGTTTGGAGGTGGATGACGAATTTTCATTTCCTTCCTCGTCTTTTCACTGCAATGATTAATTGAGCATCTTTGCTGCAGACGTTGACTAAGACCTGAGTATTTAGTAACGTGTGCATTACGTCACGTTTCAGTTTACCTACAGAGAGCTATTTGCTTCCTTGAGTACATAGCCATTAAGCTTGAAATGAAATTAAAATAAACCAAGTAAGAAACATAATGTCTGAAAGTTTGAGACGGAGCAAGGGGGTGAGAAAACCATAACGATATCAGGCAAATTATTGGAGATATTCAACTGCAATTAATCATGAAGTAACTACGCGTCATATATCGTTGAGCTAAGAAAACCCAGTAAATCGGAACAAGGAAAAGAATCCTCAATTGCCTCGGAATTGAAGCCTATTTTTGATCTGGGTTCAGTCACCTCAAAATAAATCAAAAAGGGAATGGTTTGCTATCGAGCATTATGCCACGTATTCCGTATATGTCTTGCTAATGATGATAATGGCTGTGCTAACTGGTTAGTCTGAGTTAATTAATTCAAAGTGCATTTCATCAGTTGCATGACTGATGTTTGATACCTTATGCTTTTTTAGAGGAAGGTGTTGCCTAGATTCGCTTTCCTAGAATCTACTTAAACTAACGTTTCAGGAAGGTCAGACTAGGTTCTGAAATATCTTTCCCCAACAAAATACAGTACATCATCAGGCAAATTGTCCACTCAGTTTCCTGTGGAAACTTCAAGATATTTACTAAGAAGATTCGACATGGAACAGGGCGATCGGTCTCCAGTTTCCTCACACAGGAATTCTGCTACTCTTGAAAAAGAAAACAAAGCATGTTCTTTAGAGATCGCTTCTGCTCGTGTCTCTTACGCTGCTATATATTACTATGTGCTGACCCCACACTGACAGGAAGTCACTGGAACTCTGGACAAAAACCGACAAAGCAATCATACTCTACCCCACCCCCCAATGCACACACACCGACACATCTATGCGCACTCTTGTAAGCTCTTAATACATTCAAATGCAAACTACAAAGGTCAGCTATTGTGAATGATTTCCTTCTGAATTTCATTTTTGTATTCTGTCCTAAATCCCTTCTTAGTTTGGTTTTAAGTGTTGTTCGTACTTGGCAAGCAACACTCTTAATGGCGAGCTAGGGCACTGTTACGATAAGCTATCACACATCAATGATTCAGATTAAAGACTGTCTCTGGTAAAAGGCCCATAATTAGATTAAATACCTATTTTGCTTATATTCAGTACATCAGAAGAGGAGCCATTGCACTGTCTTTGAATTTCTTTCTCAATGATTTTGATAGGTTAGTTTGTCTTCGAGGAAAAATATATATTTGGGAGTTGTGCTGCACAATGAATGCTTGGTGGCGAATCATGGTCTAATTAACTCGTGGAGCACATTCGAAGTGTTGCTGAACAGCTCTCTGATATCAAGACAGGAGAACGAAATGCCTTGAGCTGATTGGATGCTGCCTGGCGACGCTTATGTGAAAGAACCAGTCGGCAGTAAGACCGGATATAACAGAATATCAACTGTTAAAGTCCCTTAACTTCATTTCGGAGTGTTCAATCCCCCGACAGCGCAGAGATAATTCAGGTCCAGTTCCCACTGTTCAAACTCACCATTTGCTTGGCAAATATGTTGCGTGTTACACTTTATGCATTGATGACATGTGCAGCATTCTTAACAGGTATGTACAAGAAGTTAAAAATGTTGCTGATAATTGATAATGTCAATACATGGTGACCTTCCATGTAACTACTGTTTCCTCTATATGTGCGATGTATTTTCGCGTCTTGTTGACATTATTTGGTTAAAACGTGAATGTGAAACTTAATTTTTCAATTTTGTTTCAGGTGTTAATTGTGCAGACTGGATTTCACAAGAGCTGACTGCACCAAAATTATTCGAAGGAAACTCAGTGATCATTCATTTCAGATACTCGACCAAATCGACAACATATTCCTTACAGCTGTATCGTCAGCACCACGGAAAAGCTCTCACGTTCTTGATATACATTCCTAACTATGGAGATCCTTTCAGAGCAGACGGAGTGGGGACTCGATTTTCATCGTCTCTGGACACTTTGAACAGCGAAGGCAATTTCACCATTGGTGAGCTGCAGCTGTCTGACAGCGCGGTGTATTACTGCGGACTGAAATACACAGTGACAGGACCCAAAGGGAGCCTCGTACAAAAACTTTGTCACAATGCAACGAAGCTGCACTGAATGGTCGGTGCGCAGAGAGAAGGAAATGGGCGTCAGCATAAGGTTGCCAAGAAACATTTCTTTCCAAAATAAAACCACAAAATTAAAATATATCCGAATATTTCATAATACAAGAGTAAACAGTCCACCATTGGGGCAGGTTTCCTCTGCCCTTATATCGAATACATTCTGACAATCCATGGAGGTGATTAGAGAATGTCTCCTTTCTGGCTATATAGATTAAAAACTTTGCGACAAGAAAGGTTCCCAAACTATCTGACCTGATTTTGTTTTTCAATCAGCAATGAATATTTCTGTCTTCCATGGAGAGCCTTGTCGAATGCCTTACTGAAGTCCATATAGATCACGTTCACTGTTTTGCCATCATCAATCCTCTTTGTCGCTTTTTCAAAAAATCAGTCAAGTTTGTGAGACATGAATTCCCATGCACAAAGCCATGTTAACTATCGCTAATCAGTCCTTGCCTTTCCAAGTATGTCTTTCAACATTTGCCACAGATATCTGATTGAACATAGTGCCATTAACAGAGAAATTCATTTACTTTAAAATACAGTCTGCAGCTCAAACTGAAGTTTAAAATTGTATGAGTTACAATTTTTTAAAAAATGGTGTTCATTAATGGGATATGTGAACCTTCAATGTGTGAGATTTGCTCTACTGAATTCCTTCATGAGGCGTGGGTTTGACTGGGAAAGGGAGCATTTGTTGTTATTTCGTAATTACCCTCGAACTGAGTGCCCTGCAAATTTACCAACTGAATTGAAATTTCCCAAGCCGGTCTGTTGACAGAAAGTTATCCTAAGATTGTGCCTTTGCTGGTGGTAGAAAATTACCCCGACACCACCATCTGCCATTTCAATCTACATTGTTACATGCTGATGAGAAAACTTATTCCATTATTTTTGTTTCGGGTATGAAAGATATCAAACAAAATTTTTCAGATCTCATTTAAACTAACAGGAATGCCTTAACGTTTCGTCGAAATGGAAGACTAAATTGTGATAATATCCACGTGTTAAGCAGCAGATCGACAGACAATTTAGCTGATTCTCTGCCCCAGCCGAACCCTTAGCCATTCTCCAAACCAGGATGGTAGAAGTGGAGCAGGTATTTGGAAATCTTATGTCCCCGGTTAACTTTGAATCTGGATAAAATATGTCCACTCTGGAGCTACAAATCGAGATGTATCGTATTGAAACATGGTAAGTCATGGCTTTCATGCTTTAAGAGCAAGTCACAGGCCGGAGACGGCATTGCTATTTTTCACACTCTGCCAGTTCCAATTACAGCTGCAAGTGTTCTTGGAGAAGAAAACGAACATTGCTTGGGAGGCTCAGCAGGTCTGCCAGCCTCTATGGATAGAATGTAGAGATAATGTTTTGGGAGTGATCCTTCCTGCAACCCGAGTGTTCACTCTGAATTTGCTCCACCGATGCTGTCAGACCTGCGGAGCTTTTCCAGCAAATTAAGGTTTTGTCTCGGATTTCCAGCATCCACAGTTCTTTCGGTGTTATTGGAGAAATTGCTGCCGCCGTGCCATTCTTATCATTTATTGGATCAGCAAAGTAGTGGGGCAGGGATCTGTATTTCTGGTCTCACAAAGAATTTCCTGCACCGCAGAGTACCAAGTGAGAAATCAAAATGGGGAAATGACTCATACCATTCCACGACATTGCACCGATTCTCAGTAAATATCTTCTTAGACAAAGCTGGCTATTTGAATACAAATATCATTCTTAATTGAATAGCAGAAATGCTGGCGATCATGTCGATTGTCATTTTAAAACCTACTTTTCATGAGTTAGAATGGAGTCAACATGACCCAGTGAAACATCAATAAAACGATGATGTAAAGAATGTCACACTGATCTACAACTGGAAAACATGTGATTCTGGCACTTCTAACGCTGTTACAGTTGGAGCCCCAGGCTGCCTCCATAGTTCATATTTCAAAGTACTGGAAGCGATGTGCAGACGGGCAATATCATTATTGATCGAGTTCGTTCATTGAATGTGGAACTAAGGCATTTTGGCATTAAGGAAAAACAAAAGTCTGCAGCAGAATGCAAAGTCAATCAAAACAGATACAGCCTTGTCTTGAAGGAAAAGTGCCTGTCCAACAATTACCCGTTGAACTGATATTGGAAGTGTGTCTGCATGAGAGGAATTAGCTCAAAAACAGGATCAATTATTAAGAAAGTCAGTAATCAAGAAAGATAATAATAACAATGCATAAACAAAATGTTTCTGCACACAGTGGGAAAAGCACTTTCTTTCTATCTATCTATCTATCTATCTATCTATCTATCTATCTATCTATCTATCTATCTATCTATCTATCTATCTATCTATCTATCTATCTATCTATCCATCTATCTATCTATCTATCTATCTATCTTGTTCTGCCCATCAATATGCTTTTAGAACTCCACACGCACAACTTTTTGATTTAATGTGATTGTCTACAATTTGTTATCGTCCTACGATTTCGTGAATTAAAGTTCTGCGAAATTTAATCATTGAAATTTATGACTTCTGAAATCACTGTTTTTTTTTACTAAAAGTCTTGCAATGGAGAGCGTTTAACAGAAAGCAAACAGATAACACGATAGAACAAACTGTATGGCCAGATCCATTGTTTCTCTCACTGTATCACAGTAACACACTGCAGGATATCGACCATTTTGTCACTTATAAAAATGGTTTTGAACTACTCTGCTGTATCAAACGAAGGTATGTGGTGTCCGATATTCACATTCCCCTGATGTATGCATCCGTTAAATTTCAGAAACACTGTTCATGTTTGTTTTCTTTAACCAGTCTACATTTCCATCAGTGGAGAACCTCCTGTCCAGTTCCACAGATTCCCCTTCCAGAGAAGGAACATCTTTCACCTGTGAGCTCTGATTCTCAAACTAACGGCTGTAACAAAAGTAACATAACTCAAACACAACTCGATATTGAGTGATAGTTAAAAAGACGTCTGATTGGCAAACTAAATATACTCTTTGCCAATAACATCAGAGCTCGAAGTGGAAAAAGCTTTGTTGGCCTTCCTATTCATGCCAATGAAGAGGGACAGGAAGCAGACCCATCAGGCTCTGGGTTTCAGACCACGACTCGGTGTCCAAGCAAAGGACTCTCAGAAATGTTCTTGGAGATAATTTCATTTTCCTCCGGCATGGCAAGAGGCCGATGCGGGGTATTCTCACAAACGGATTATTATGAGATTTTGACACCAGACTTCGTATAATGTTGCACTCAGGGATTATCTGTCTTTGCCTGTTTAAGCCACAATGGGATTAAGCATTAACTGTTTCCATTTCTCTGTCCCCCCTCTCATGCACACAGACTTTCTGTCACTCACGATCTCTCTCTGTCACTCAATTGCTGTTCTCTCTACCTGTCTCCTTTTTTCCCATCCCATCTTCATCTCTTTCACTTTCTCTCTCTCCCCCCACCCTAATAGATTTTTCATCTCTCTCTGATTGAGGGCTTTATGCAGACATGTCATGAGTCACAGTTTCACTGCAATACCATGTGTCATTGTGGATTGACTGAATCTGAGTGCTGGTTTCATTGAATATACCCAAATGCATACACATTTTTGTTTCACTTCCAGCCTGGAATCAAAGTGAAAATTCTGCAATTTCATTCACGCTGCTTGTTGGTCAATTTGGGATTATGATTGCATTTGTCACTCCATTAAACTCTACAGTCATTCCTAAGATTGTTTTTTTTATTCATTAAAGGGATGTGGGCGTCACTGGCAATGCCAGCATTTCTTATCTATCCCTAAAAGCCAGAACAGCATTTCAGAATCAAACACATTGCTGTGGGTGGGGAACTATATTTCATCCTGACCAGGTGAGGATAGCAATTTCCTTCTCTAAAGGGCATAATACTACTGCATTATATTTGCAGTATTCATTACCACATATTTTATGTCAGAGAGAGTTTCTGTTTCAATAAGGCGTAGTTTCATTGTGTTGAAGCAGAAGTTGGTGCAAAGAATCAGAGGCAATGGGACATTACCAATACAGAGAAAAAACAAAAACAATCAGAGGAAGTTAACATTTACAGATTTCACTGCTTACTGTGAAGGTGTTATCTGCTGACAGACCAATGAGTTCTGTTTTTAGGAATTGCCTTCAGCGTCTGTATAAGTGAAGCCTGGTCCTGGTTACACTTTAATATAGACTAGGAGGCCAACACATTTCAAATATCTTGACATTTCATTTCAAAATATAATCTTAATACTAAATCTGCATTCCCCGCTCACAAAACTGGGCTTTCAGACTGATGAGCTGTTTTTTTTATCGTATGTGTGTATTCAGGAGTGTGCTTTTATTCCTTAAACAATGAAACATTTTGTTTCTGTGACACACTAACGCGTGACAATGATTCACTACCACAAGATCCATCTGAATCAATTGTCAGGAACGCCGAGTTTTTTTAATTGCGCTTCTGTCACCTGACAACATACACCGCCTGAATCCTAGACTGAGACATCCAGTATCCCCGGGAAATTCTGAGATATTTCCTGAAGATAAATGGAGGATGATAACAAGTGTCTGGAATTGCAGGTCAGAATCCCTTTTAACTTAGCCAAAGGAATGAAACTGATTGCTTTAGGTATCTTGAAGATGTTGAACAGAAAGCACCATGAATTTTGAGCCCGGAAGCCCTCACACTAATGCAGCCCACCAATAAAACAACAATTCCATATGCACAGTGCAGAGCACCTGTGCAAATGTGAAATGACTTGAGTCAAAGACAGCTTGGTTTGATTATCATCACGTTGATGAATGTGTGAAGCATATTGTAATTGTTTTAAGCTGAATATCATGCAACATATTGTGAGCTGACGAATTGAATTTTGTTGTACCTTCTGTGCTTTGTAAGATCCTGAGAAGTAAGATAATACTGCATTTAGAAAGGCAGGGATTGATTATGAATAGTCAGCATGGTTTTTTGCGTGGGAGTAAAGTCTCTGATAATGTTGTTCTTCGTAGGCTGTTCTGGAAGGTTCCTATGCATGGAAAGTAGAAGGAGCTGCAAAATAGTGTACACAATTGGCTTGATTGTAGGAAGCAAAGCGTAATGTTGGAAGGATGCGAGTTGGATTGGAGACCAGTGACAAATGGAATGCCTCAGAGGTCAACGATGGATCCATTGCTGTTTGTTATTTGTATCAATGATTTGGATGAAAATGCATATGGGATTATTAGCCAGTTTTCAGAGGGCACTAAATGAGGACCTATCGTAGGTAATGAACAAGTGTATCAGCAATTGCAGCATGACCTTGATCAGCTAGACAACTTGGCCGAGAAATGGCAAGTGGACATAGATAAGTGTGAGGTCCTGCAATTTGGAAAGCCACATCAAGGTAGAATTTTCATTATGAATGAAGTGCCTTACCGAGTAGCAGAACAGAGGGATGTTGTAGTCCAAGTACACAGTTTTCTTAAAGTGGCATCACAGGTATAGAGGGGCGGTGAAGAAGGTTATGGGCACACCCATCTTCATCAGTCAGGGTGCTGAGTAGAGAAACTGGAAAGGTATTTTGCAGTCTTACTGGACGTTGGTGACGATGCATTGGAAGTATGATGTTCAGTTTCGGTCAACTTGTTAGAGGAAGCATCTTTTTAAACTGGAAAAAGTGCAGGATAAATTTAGAAGGATATTGCCAAGAATCAACGGTCTGAGTTATAGGGAGAGTTTGGATAAGCTAGGATATTTTTCATTACAGTGCATGAGACTGAGGGTGATTTGCAGAGTGTACCAGATCATGAAAGGCATAGATAGGGTGAACACACTCAGCGTTTTTCCCATGGTTAGGGAATCGAGTTCTAGAGGTCATCAGTTTAAGGTTAGAGGGGAACGAATAAAAAGAGAACCTGAGTGACAACTATTTTACACAGATTGAAAAGCAGATGGACTGAGCAACCCGTGCAAGTGCTCGATGCGTGGACGTGACAACATTTTAAACCTATTTGGACAAATACATAGGCAGGAATTTGTTAGAAGTATATGGGCCAAGTGCAGGGAAATGGGGCTACTGTTGACAGACATTATAGTCGGCATGGAACGGTTTGGGCCAAAGGGCCTGTGTCCGCTATGATTCTATGACTCTAAATGGTTGTATCGCACTTTTACAAACATTGTAAATGAATTGCACTTTTATGGAAAGAAACATCATCACGAAAAGGAGTCTATTCTTTGAACGAATGACATCGGATAATACAATTTGGAATTGGACAACAACTAATAAAACAGGAGAAAAGAATTTAACGTATCAAGATGAATATGAATACCAATGTGGAAATGTGAGATAATCCTAGGATATGATTTCTAAAGCCACTTCCCGTACATACTGTGGTGGTCGAAGAAAGAGGAAAGTAAAGCAGGCCAAAATCATGTGGAAATTTTTCTTTTTTCACGTTGTTTTGTAATCTATCTGAAATTTAAAAGACTGTTGTTCGTACTCAGCTGATGGGCAACGCTAGCAAGTGATTAAGGTGCCAGTGTGCAATATTTATGGGGACAGTGTGCACAACACTGAAATATTTAAAGTCATTGTGAAAAGGCATAATATTTGTGCAGAAGTTAAGCAAGGAAATTATTGGAAAGCCAAGGCCCATATCACGAGACAGAACCTGAAAAATATAGACTGGAATCAGCTACATGGAGGCAAGTCTACATTTGGAAAGTGGGAGAACTTCTAAAAAAATGTTTAATTAGTTCAGATCAGTATGTTCTTTTAAGAGTGAAGGGTAATCGCGCTGAAGTGCTGACCCCTGTGACAACTGACTCATCACAGCCTTCCATTCCAAGCGCAAGTTGTTTCTTGTTGCAACCAATTCTCAAACCTTGCCAGAATATGATCACCGATCTTACATTTTAATCCTGAATACGAATACCTTGGGTGTCTTTATATCTTAAGTTTTCTTAAAATGCAAATACACCAGCTGCACTACCTTTCTGTTATGTATTCTATTAGTTGTCTCCTCGGAAAATGTGAAAACTTGTGCTGCTGCCCTCTTGTCTCCCAATCCTCTGCTCTTTCTCCAATTGCAATTTTCTCGTGACATTTTTCCTTAATTTGGTTTCAAATTCAGCGTGCTGTTAAGAAATGGCAGCAACTGCAGGAATGATTCTCTCCCATTTCTAGAAATACGTGAGATTGCTGCACCCTCTCTTTCATGTTTTCCCGAGAAGTGATGTTCCGACTGATTCTGTTCTGTCAGATGTCTGAGAGAAGCACAATAGTTTCTGAACTTTTGTCAGCGAAGGTGTATAATGTAGTTTTATGTCTGGATGGGTGTAACGTGGAGAGGAATTTGTAGGTGGTGAAATTTCCAAACATCTGCAACTTTTGCTGGATCGGAAACTCCTGGTGGGGGAAATATAAAGACTCCACCGTTCATCTGCACTGCATTTGTACATCAGTGGCGAAGGAACTCAAACGTTGATGATGACAGATTCGACGCCGACGAAGTGGTCTTCTTTCGTTTACATTAGATTACTTACAGTGTGGAAACAGGCCCTTCGGCCCAACAAGTCCACACCGACCCGCCGAAGCGCAACCCACCCATACCCCTACATTTACCCCTTACCTAACACTACGGGCAATTTAGCATGGCCAATTCACCTAACCCGCACATCTTTGAACTGTGGGAGGAAACCGGAGCACCCAGAGGAAACCCACGAAGGCACGGGGAGAACGTGCAAACTCCACACAGTCAGTCGCCTGATGCAGGAATTGAACCCGGGTCTCTGGCGCTGCGAGGCAGCAGTGCTAACCGCTGTGCCACCATGCCGCCCACTATTGTATTTGTCTTCTGAAGTATTCCTGGAGCTAAACGTGTGTAGGCAATTGGATCGCGTTTTATCCCACTCCTGACTCAAGCCGCCCTGGGCGTGAGAATGGTGATGCATTATCCTTCAAAGAATTTCGAGCTTGAGATATGATCCGTGGTCATGTTATTCAAGACAAATTATATGCCTAGTCAAAATTATTTTCCAGGATTTGATATGGGGATTTTGTACTTGGTAAAGCTTGAAGATTGAATGTCATGTTTATATTTTCTCCTCTTCGAAATGATCATTATGTGCACTTGTGCGACATAAATATCAGTGAGTACTTTCCAGCAAATGTCTCAATATTGGTCTGGTCTTGCTACATTGCTTCTGCACCTGAGTAGTTGTGAATGGTGTTGAACATTATGCAATCATCAGCGAACATCGATTTCAAATATTATGAGGTATGGATTGTCAACATATAAATGCAGTGGTGTGCACTATCTCCAAGATGAACCGTGGAAAGTCTTTATATTTTCCCCAACAGGAGTTTCCAATCCAGCGAACTCTACTTCCTACGACTGCAAAGGTTGGAGATGTATGGAATGTCAATGATGAAGCAGCTGAATATAGTTAAACAAAGGCTACTACGTTAAGAACCAACTCCAACTGTGCCGTGAGATGCTTAAGCTCGAATAATTACAAGCGTGCTCCTTTGAGCCAGTTCTGACTCAAACCAACAGAGAATTTGCTTTGAGTCCTGATGTGTTTCGGATTGTTCATTCAAATATCAATTGAAATCTGCCTTGATATGAAAAGCAGCCTCTTCCAAAACACCCCTGTTTTACATCATTGGACTATGCTTGGACCAATGCAATGGTGAAGTCAGAAGCTACGGCCACCAGTCGAACCAATCCGTACATCATTGCTTCTGCACCTGAGTAGTTGTGAATGGTGTTGAACATTATGCAATCATCAGCGAACATCTGATTCCAAATATTATGAGGTATGGAATGCCAATGTACAAATGCAGTGGTGTGCACTATCTCCAAGATGAACCATGGAAAGTCTTTATATTACCTTGCAGGTAATAGTTTACTGCATTGCAAACAATCTCTCCTATTACTTCGCCGGTGATGTGTGGACAGAGGTGGTGTTAACTTTTTACTTTGAATGTGCTTTTTTGTGTGGAGGACGAATCAGAGATTTTTACATGTTATCTAATAAATCAGACCAAGTGTTGTGGCTGCATTGCAACATTGTTCCTCATGAAGCTGATCTTTCAGATTTGTCGTTGCTACCATCCGAATATTCCTGGAACCAAAAGTCTTGCAACATCCAGTATCTTCATTTGTTTCTGGATGTCATGCTTCATAACATCATAGAAGTTTAATCAGGCCCTTCAGCCCATCTGATGTGTACTATCTAAAATATACTAAATGAGTACAACTCCCACTTCGTGGCACGAGGTGCATATTTTGAATGTTGTTCAGGTTTAAATACAAACATTTTCGCTTTACATTTGTGAGATTACCCAACTGAACTAGCCTTCCTGGAAGTGAATTCCATATCTCTGTCAACCTTTGGATTAAAAAATGTTTTCCTCAACTTCCCTGTAAACCTCTTGTCTTTCAACTTAAAATTATAACCCCATGTTCACTACTGTTCAATTGAGGTGAACAGTTGTTTTCAATCCACTCTCTCCCTGCCCGTCATAATCCCAGACACATCGAAAAAGACTATCCTCAACCTTCTCTGTTTCAAAGAAAACAGCCTGAACTTCCCCAGCTCCTCAGAAAAGCTGAAGTACTCCATCCGAGAAAACATCCTTGTGATTCTCCTCCGCAAACCCTCCAACTGGTTCAAATCCTTTCCAGAGGGGGCTGACCCGAATTGCACAGGCAAATCAAAGTCCTGTGAGCTGCAAAATCCCCTCCCCAATGTTATGGAATATGCTCTTTCTGATAATAAGTGTACTCTGAACTATCCTACTACACAGCTCTGAGTGTGTAATGGATCTTTGAGAAAACAGTTTAATTGAGCTTTACTTCTTTCAGTTTTCTCAAGTCAGCAGTTTGGAAGATCGTGGGATTGTGGATTGAATGTAATTCGTCCTTGCTTTTCTCTCCTGATTTGCAACTCAGTATACTTCCAGTTCTACTCTCCCTCTGATATAAGGATCTTCATCAACTATCGTTCTTCAGTAACCTCGTAACCTGAGCTCTGCAAGTCCATCCTCAGATGTTTAGATTAGATTAGACTTACAGTGTGGAAACAGGCCCTTCGGCCCAACAAGTCCACACCGACCCGCCGAAGCGCAACCCACCCATACCCCTACATTTACCCCTTACCTAACACTACGGGCAATTTAGCTTGGCCAATTCACCTGACCCGCACATCTTTGGACTGTGGGAGGAAACCGGAGCACCCGGAGGAAACCCACGCAGACACGGGGAGAACGTGCAAACTCCACACAGTCAGTCGCCTGAGTCGGGAATTGAACCCGGGTCTACAGGCGCTGTGAGGCAGCAGTGCTAACCACTGTGCCACCGTGCCGCCCAAATTCTTTACTCCTTTCTTCCTTACAATGCTCCATACAACATAAGTATTTATTTTGATGTTTCCTTATTATATCCACTTCCAAATTCTATCTTCCAGTGTCAAATTTGTTTGTCTCCCGTCTAGTGAAGCAGACCACTGCAGTTATTTTTCATATTGTAATATAAAATATGCAAAACCATCTACTTAATTAAAAAAAAGTACTGGTGGTCAAAAACGCTGTTAGCATCAGCCAAATTCCATGAATGCACAAAAATCTATCCAGCATAAAAGATACATGCAGAAAACATAGCAGCAAATAACAAAATGCAGAGGAATTAAACATTATTTTTCAATTGTACTCAACTCCAAAATGAGTAACCACAATTAATTCTTAACACCTAATAATGGGGGCAGGGCATCCTTTTGGAATTCTATACACTATAACGATAACATTATTCCAGAATTCGCATTATCGATTAATGCCATCACTGAATCCTGTTTTAATAGCACAATGGACCTGATATAATATCTCAAGAAGTTTGCAAACTAATAATCATCATAGAAACTCTACAGTGCGGAAGCAATCTTCAGCCAACACATCCAAACCAACCCTCTGAAGAGTAACCCACCCAGACCCATTCCTCTACCCTAGTACTCTCCATTTACCCTGAGCAATGCACCTAAACGCTTTGGGCAATTCAGCATAGCCAACGTTGTGGGAATTTTGGCTGAGTGCCAATTTCCCTCCTTTTCTCAAAATCCTATCCGTTGACTCTCTTTGATATCACCCAATACACTTTCCAATGTCTTAGGCATACCTATGTGCAACAGAATTCTGAGCAGTGAAGTCCAAATTCGGACACCCGTGTTTCTGTCCTCATACTCGTGTATTTTGCAAGACATTTTAAATCTGTTATCTCTGGTAATGAATCGTTACGAATGGGAACAGTTTCTCCTCTTCCACTATCAACATAATGTAACGCAGCGATCGTTGGATTAGTTAGGATCTTACTGAGACCACATCCCGAGTTTGGTATAACATATTGATGACATTGTTAACGGAAGGATGCAAGTGCGTTGTCAGTCGTTCAGAGCAATTTTAGGGAATTGATGCCGCAAAGATCGGGTTGCCCGTGAAGACAGAATGGAAAGGAAAAAAAAAATCCTGAAGCACTTCACCGACACAGATTAGACCTTGAAATGTTTTAACAGGGTGTCTCTGGAAAGAATGTTTCCTCTTGTCAGACAACCAAGAAAGCAGAATCCAAGTTAAATGATTAGAAATCAATCAAAGAAGACAGATATTGTGAACATTTGTAATCTCACAGACAGCAATGAGTATTTTCTTAAGAACTGGTATTCCAGAGATTTGAATACTTTTAAAGTCAGATCCAGACTATACGTGATTTTTTTTGTCGTGTGTGTTGAAAGAGCATGAATGGTTATTGGGAGTAGTTGGTAGCATGGCTGAATCAGATTAAACAATGTTATTTTTCAAATAGTGGTGCTAATTGGAGATGCCAACTCCTACTTGAAACCAGTAAGATCAAACGAAGCATTTAAGAGTTGAAATTGTGTATACGCATTATATTGCAGAATTTTGACAGTGCTTCAGTTTGGATTTATTCTAATTGATCAATTCTGAGGCGATTACGTCCCGGTTAGAGGTTGAACAGAAATCATGTTCTCAGTTCAGGGGCATGTAAATATCTCAGGGGCAGTACTGGAAGAAGAACAACTAAGACTTTCCAAGATGTGGACGATCCAGTGCTCTCGACCAGCATTTCATACTCTCAGAACATCATCAATGAACCCACACGGTGGACCTCCTAGCTTATCCTCTGTGGACATGTACAGCGGCCGTCTGCATTCACACGATAACTTCAAATCAACTAGAGCCAGCTGTTGCATTTCAGTCTTTAGATTAGATTAGACTTACAGTGTGGAAACAGGCCCACAATTTAGCTTGGCCAATTCACCTGACCTGCACATCTTTGGACTGTGGGAGGAAACCGGAGCACCCGGAGGAAACCCACGCAGACACGGGGAGAACGTGCAAACTCCACACAGTCAGTCACCTGAGTCGGGAATTGAACCCGGATCTACAGGTGCTGTGAGGCAGCAGTGCTAACCACTGTGCCACCGTGCCGCCCACTAACAGCAGCCTCCAGCTTCTGGTCTGTACGAACCATCGACCAGAAGCTGGAAGTAGCATGATGAGACTAATATTTCTTCTCTCTCCCTCTCTCTCCCTCCCTCTCTCTCTCTCTCTCTGTCTTTTTCTCTCTAGCTGGTTACCTCGTGAGTACCGATTAAAAAAAATCTGGCATTGTTTTCTTTTACCAAAAAACTCTCCGGGTCACTTGAAAGAAAAAAGACCTGTCTCTGGGCTTCAGCTCCGCTGTTTGCCTCGGCATTAAACCCCATTAAAATCTCTTTACTTAATTTCTAGCATCTTTCTTTCAGTGAGTGGTACTGATTCCGGAAGTGGTGACCAGAAATTAGTACCACTCTCCGATCATCAAAGTTTTCTCTGGTAGATGACGGATTATTTCTTTACAAAAGGAGGATTTTTACAAGGCACGACAACAAATAGGGAGTGGATCTTCGCAAGAGGGAGGTTTGAAGCAGAAATAACGTTTTTGCTGGAAATTCAAGACACAGTTGACGATACCGCCAGCTATTCTTTTAATAGAGCAAACAGTGATGCAGGTCGGCCTTCGCAATACCAAAACTGCTTCTGCAAATTATCACAGAAAGCAGTGAACATTCTGAGTCCTTGCCCTAAACCAGTCAAACTTCTCCTTCTCACTGCAACCTCGACAGTCCCATTTACGAGGTCACGAGGTCAATTCCCGGAATGGCAGGACTATCTTACGTTGAAAGATTGGAGCATCTGGGCTTTTATATCCTTGAGTTTAGAAGGCTGAGAGGGGATCTGATTGAGACGTATAAGATTATTAAAGGATTGGACACTCTGGAGGAAGAAAGCATGTTTCCGCTGATAGGTGAGTCCCGAACCAGAGGACACAGTTAAAAAACAAGGGGTAGGCCGTTTAGAACAGAGTTGAGGAGAAACTTCTTAACCTAGAGAGTGGTGGGTGTGTGGAATGCTCTGTCCAGAAGGCTGTGGAGGTCAAGTCTCTGGATACATTCAAGAAAGAGTTGAATACAACTCTTAAGGAGAGTGGAATCAAGGGTTATGGGAATAAGGCAGGAACAGGAAACTGAAGATGATCAGCCATGATCATTATGAATGGCGGTGCTGGCTCAAAGGGCAGAATGGCCTACTCCTGCACCTATTCTCTATTGACTATTGTCTATAAAACTGAGATGTCGCTGTTAAAGTTTTGAGTTTCATAAGTGCTGACGATTTCTGATAGTAATGTTTTTTTGAAATTGTTGTCAGTGAATCGATGTGGAGTGTGACTGATCCCTTTTAGGATCGGGAACTGATCCCTATTAATGCAGGGTAAGCTATTTGGATGACGGATCATCGAATACAACTTGTAGTTAAACTAACCCCTCTTGTCGAGATCAATTATTCGATTTTCATTGCCATAATTTCTTAATACATATTCGTATCAGATCCGAGGAAAAGATCAAATAATCTTGGACTATGGAATATGTCTGTTGGCGCATAAAATCATAACACAAAAGCTGCACGAAACCTGCTGGAGTCCCACTTTCCAACATTCGACTCAAAGCTTTGAATGTTATGGTTTTCCACTTCTCATCGAATGGATTTTTAAAAGGGTCAAATTTATCATCATCCATCGATCTCTCCGACGCGTGTCACTACAAATTTTCTTCAAGTTGCTTTGCATATATATTACAAACAACAGAAGATCCTGGCTCTGATTCCTGCCTCTGAACACTGGCGTCGAATCACACAAACAGCATTCTGCTACCCGTCTTCGACCTTTAAACCAATATTTTCTGCAACTTACCTAGCTACCCAGGATCATATATGCCTTTACCTCCTATATCAGTCTCACGAGTGGGACCCTCAAATACTTGGCAGAAATCAATCAACTGTACTGGCCTAATCCACACACTTGTTCACCTCACAGATATTTGGTCATTTTACGTATATTGAACCTGTCTGTGCATATGGCAAAGCCAACTCAAATCTAATGTGACTGTTCCAAAATGTAACAATTTGCAATGATAACTTACAGATCTTTGCGTTGGATATCATTTTTTTGAAGGGTTACAAGATAATCTTCGGCTTGTAACCCTGTACAGTTAGATGTTACCCCAGTTACATGTAGAATACTATCAAGCTGGAGAGGGTTCAGAAGATATTTGCCATGATATAGCCGGGTACAGAAGGTTTGAATTATAAAGAAAGGCTGGATAGGTTGGGATATTTTTCAGTGGTGCATAGGAGCTTGAAAGGCGATCAAATAGAAGCTTATTTTTTTAAAATATGAAAGAAATAGATACAGCAAATGGTAGTTGTCTTTTCCCTCGGATGGGCAATTTGAAGATAAGAGGGCATATTTTTAAGGTGAAAGGAGAACAGTTTAAAAATAGATAAGAGGCAAATCATTCACACAGCGGATGACTCATGAACCTCCAAATTAAGTTTTCGATGTAGGTACAAATACAACGTTTGGAAGTCTTTTGGATTATTACATGAATAGGAAATGCTTGGTGAGATAATGACAAGGGGCAGGCACGTGAGAATAGGCTATTTTGAGATTATAATCGGCATAGACTGGTCAAAGCGTCTGTTTCCTTGCTTTATTACTCTATGACTCTACAACTCTCTCATTCTATGAAGTATGGATTACAATACGTGGTGTTGCAAGAATGTCATTCTGACGTTATTCGAATCTCAATTCTCTTATAATGTAGCAAGACACAACCTGCTTCACTTAGTGCTGTGTTGAATTAGAGCTTATCATAATTTACTACGGCTAATTTCTTGCACTGTCTTTATGATAATGCTGAAGAACTAATTTGTTCGGTTCATATTTAATCGTACTTATTTTATAAAATCAAAGGAAAGTTCATTCATTACAGGAATGTCCGTTTTGGTAACTGCAGTATAGTTCGTCTCCAATGAATTGTACGCATTATTCATATGATCGTAGCAAATAATTGCAGAAAAGTTTGAAAGATTCAAATGAGTATTTGAGGCATTTATTCTGTGTTGCATTTTCTTTTGCTTGGCTCATCGGTTTTGTTTCAATTGGGTAGTTGTATTTCTTGTACATTAGTGACTACTGTTCAGAAGAGTCAGAAATCATATGATTGAAATGCATAAGATCCCAAATTTTCTCGACAAGTTGGACGCATTAACAACAGTTATTTATGGGTCCGAACCCAGAACCAAATTCGACATTCTCTTGTAGGATACACGAGAGGAGTTTACTTTTCTCTCAGATGGTTATGCGAATTCGGAAATCTGCCACGTAAGTACGTGAATGCGAGTAATTGAGTATTATTTTAATGCAGAGACAAAACGATTCTTGGTAGAAAAGGGAATCGAGTGCTATTGCAGATCGACAGGCATGAGGAATCTGAAACACAAGCAGATCAGCTTTGTTCTTCAAAAATCATGGATTAGGATTCAACGACCGGATTGTTCACTTCTGTACTTAATTCATAACTCCGGATGTCTCCAAGAAAGTCGTGGTGTATTGCTTATTTCTACATTCCATCCGTGAAAGCAAAGTTCGACCTCCTTCTTGGATCACTGAATTCAAATTGTGGAGATGCTTTCCAGCAGCATTGACAAGATATCTGATAACAAACGAGATCAAATGTCAGGACATATTTGACATAAAGTTTGGTCAACCAACTAGAATTATCAGAACATCTTAAAGAAAGAAGACATTTCTGACCGCTCGAAGAACGAATTTCCAGAGATCAAGATCTTGATACCTAAGGGTACAGATGGAACATTTAATTTCAGGGTTAATCAAAGTTCTTCAATTGTAGATTGGCCAAACTTCGTGGTCACTGAAAAATGAACAGGGTCAGGACAGTCACGACTATCCAGGTATTTGGAAATTCGATAGAAGCGGTTGTTGAAACTGAAAGATTATCACGTGGCAAGTAAATGCAGTTCACTTCACAATCTGTTTGTTGCGGAATGGACCTTGATGAAAATAGGGTGGACCACAATTTGTCGATGTTTGGGTTACACACAATAGTTGGAATAGCGGAATTCACTCAGTGGCAACGAGCAGAGTTTCTTTTTGTCATTGACTGATTGAAGTGACTCATTCACAATTGTTTAATCCACAATTGAATGCTGGCAATAGATGTTAGCCTTGGAATGATCAGAATTGGGATGTTTGAAAGTAAAATATCAGGAGGATTTCAATCAGATTTCGGTGAGGTAATATCTGCTGTTTGATGTCAACTCAGTAATGTCCCTTTTTTCTCCCAGCCAACTTGTTAATGATTGCAAACTCATCTGTGGCACGATGTTAATGCATCAACTGCTATCTGATGGCGATGCTGTAACTGATTTCCATGTCAACATCACTGTCGCCATTATCAACAGGATTAAAGGCATCTACGTTCCTGCAAGTTTCCTTTTTCACTATTCCCTCGTATATGGTCAATAATGTTCTTGTAATTATAATTCGGGATTGTTCTATGTGGCTGATGGTGGCCTTCACTGTTGAACGTTATGTGGATATTGCTGCCAGAAACTGAAGACCGGATACTGCACGGTGAAAACTGCACTGCTAGCCAAATGAATAGTTTGTCAACTGAGCAGTATCAAGGAAGTCCATTTCTAACTCAATTCCAGACTCTTGAACATCCTGAATAGCATGCCTGATTCTCTGGTATCAGGTCTAGTTTTTACACGTCACGTGCCTGGCAGGGCTGCCACAACTGGACCACATCTCTACGCCATTTCGGTCATTCCTCCTCATTCTGTCCTCCAACGATGTGAACGTCAAACATATCATTGCAGTCAGCCAAGCCCGAAGGAGGTGTTTCTGAATTGATAAGCACAAAGACCCGGAGCTGTCCAACGACAAGTTATTAATTATTCTGTACTTTGCTATCTCTCTAAGCTTCCTCATTCAGTAGACCAGTTATGCTGGAAATGATGGGTACGTACATATTCCTAATGAACTCCACATAAGTGGTCTGGATTTCAATGACCGCAGTTAATCCTGTCAGAGAAGATGAATATCTTCCCAGCACACAGCTCCTGCAATAGTGTCTAATTGGTAATCAAGAAAAGTTTCAGGCGGAGTCGAGAAAACTGATATTCAGTTCTAATATCACCGTCATTCCTTCCACGAAACTATGAGAAATAAATAACATTTTCAAATACCGTCATCCAAACTTCATTGTTCTCTCCTTCTTTATGCTGTTTGTTCTCGATCCGGTTGGCTCACCTGAAATTCATTTTGTTCACGTGAATTATAATGTGGAAGTGTCAAATCTCACTTGAAAGATATAAAATCAATAATTCAGCCCCTTATCCAACTATACAATGCCGACAGCCAATGCAGCACGGATATGACCTTGTTGGAAATATAATCTCTTCAAACGAAACTGAGGTCCATATTGACTTTCGGATCACTTCGAGGGCATGTCATAAATGAGCAACATAAGGAGGTTTGCAAGATGTGGACACTTATGGGATGAAAATTGAGAACAAGGGGTTTGCTTTTGAAGGCCCTGTTAAACACAGTAGCCTGGAAACCACTGTAATAAAAGAAGAAAGCCATGCCATTAATAGATCACGCTCTGCCAATCGAATAGAAGTGTTGTTGGATGGGGATTGTTTATTGCTCTCGAGCACTGAGAAGCTGGAAGCTCTCAGTCCATCCTGGTGGGGAAATGGAGGTGTAGAGGGAAATAACATGGTGAACAAAAGGCAGCTATGACTGGGAAATAGGACGTGACAAAATGGCCAAGGACATCAAATGAATCATGGATGCAGGTAGTCAGTGTCCAAACATGTGAGAGAGGATGGAGTCAAGGTAGTTCAGTGGGGCAGGAACAAGCTGGTACAATGGACCGACAGTGGCAGTCTTGTTTATGGAATTTGGTGTGGAGTTGGTTCGATTACAGCATGAAACATTAAAACATTCCACAGTCAAAATAATGTGTAAACTAATATGGCAAGCAAATTCACATCATATTTGAGAAATGGCAATGAGGGAAGACACAGTTTTCCAATATCGATACAATCACGACTCAGTATATTCAATCAGTGGAACTTTCAAATTAATTGTAAATGGCAACGCGGAATGGCAGAGTTCACTTCAGTCGTATGTCAAAATTTGCAAATGGAAAACATGGCAACTTCAGTTAATTAGGTTGTTCATTGAAATGTAGATAAAGTGCTTGTTGCTCACGAATCGTCCCTTTGGAGACTCTTGCTCAAAATAAATGAGGCAAGATTTGAAATTCGCAGAAACTGTAACTACAGATTCGGGAACATCCTTAACTACTGAAAGACGATGCATGAGCCAGTCATTGCCCCATTCTTTGCCATTTGTTATCCCTTTCTCGCTGTGATTGGTGCCCTTGGTAAGCCTTCAATCACCGATAAGTTACCATTTATGTCTATAAATCACCGAATGCGTTCTATCTTAGCTTTCGTGGTGGGCTACATTATTGTGTAACTTTCAGCGCTCCTTGAATGTTAGGAGCCAGCACCTGCCTATAGTATGCACAGGTGCATTATATGTTACAAAGTTTTATGCTAAATATGCATAGAAATTGTAATTTTATTGTGCAACAGTGCATGATATTAATTAATGTTTCATAAGCAATTTCTAGAAATTCCATTTGTTATGTAATTGAAATCCACGTTGTAATACATGTTTTTGCATGAATATTAAACTGTAAATTTGTTAAAAGTCAAGTTAAATTCCAATGTGGTAACATACGAGGTGCTTTCCGTGTTTTGTGGAGAAATTACTATCTTAGGTTCGTAAACCACGAATCAAAATGCATTATTAGAACGTAAATGTTGTAGTGGACGAGCTCAAATTAAATCTACATTCAATGATCACAGTAATTTTTATTGCAGGACGGACGTAATGATTACAAACTAATATGTTTCCAATTTGTAGTGCCATCAATATTATTTCAGAAAGTGTTTCGGGATTTGTATGCAAGTTATGAGTGTTCGTAAGAGATTTTAATTTGTTATGGAATCTGTTGTTGTCATTAGGAGATATTTGACCATATTTGCATTTCGTAAAGGAATGTGGCATTAAAAAAAAAGAAAAATCTAATGATGACCATATAATTAGTGTGGTGGGTACCAAATACCATCTTCACTCATGCACTTTGAAAGAACAAATGTTACTGTTGTTACCGACTCTTGTCCATATGTGGCAGCAGAGAGGCAGAAACCTGGTTGATGATAAACCGATGTTTGAAATAACCGAGCAAGCCATGATGTGGAGAGCAATAAGGAATAAGGTACACATGCTGGTGCAGCTGTGATCAACATGTTAGATTATAATGAACAACCTAAAGAAAAAAAAGAGAAAGATAAACAATGAGGGGCGACATTGAAGAAGGTTTCCAGAGATTACGACGTCTGTAGGTAAACATATAACCACTGATAGGTTGATTGATAGGTATGAAACGCGATATTGTCGAATTGCAGATAAATTGAGACTTTTGCGGTGTGAGGAGTGATCCTACCTCTGGCTGTAACTGAAAATTCAAAGCTTGGGATTATTAAACTCTGGCATTGTCAGACAGGAAACAAATATATTGCCTTGAAAAGATGGATGATAGTATTAATAAAGATTTGGATAAGACAAAAATATTTTGTGTTTGATTAAACTGGCGAGCTTCGCAACGATTTGACTCAGTGGAAAGAGAACTAAATTTGCAATCGACCCGACTGGACTGAAGCACGTAAGTACCAATGTTTAATTCATGACTGAATGTTGAGGAAAACCAACAACTTTGCAATAGTAGGACTCATGATGTAATAAAATGATGTACGAAGATGGTGAGCTGAGGTTTTCAGTCACGAAATAGGTAGGGTAATTAACTGGTGATTGGGATTCATTCTGTCATATATCTATCTCTACTGTTTTTACAGCAAACTTGTTGGCGATTGTGGTCCTGTGTCAAAGAAAATGTGGGCTCTCTCTCTGCATCACATTTTACCTCGTGGCAATCACAATAGCGGACTTCCTTGTCGTTATGGCTGGCTGTGTGCTCAACCGTATTGGTGGTATCTACTTCAGAAACAGTATCCTGTCCACCACCCCTGCGTGTACCGTCAACAGTATAATGGTCTATGCTGTACGAGATGTCTCTGTCTGGCTGACAGTGGCTTTCACCATTGACCGTTTTGTGGCAATCAGCCGTCAGACGCTGAAGATCAAATACTGCACCAAGAAAACTGCAACTCTGGTAATAGGAACGATTTGTTCTCTGAGCTGTGTCAAGAATGTCCCTTTCTACTTAGTCTTTCAGCCGCTGTACATTGTGGACGGGGTGCCCTGGTTCTGTGACATCAAACCAATCTATTATACTTCACCCTTCTGGAAGGTCTACTACAAGTTGGATCATATTTTAACACCACTTCTCCCTTTCTTTCTCATTCTGCTTCTCAACACATTAACTGTAATACACATCTTAGAAGCTAGCAGAGCCCGCAAAAGACTTTGGGGTGAAGATGACCGTGCAGACCCTGAGATGGCCAATCGCAAAAGATCCATTGTCTTGCTCTTTGCCATCTCGATCAGTTTCCTCCTCCTTTGGTCCACTTATGTGGGGCGTCACCTTTACATGCAATTGGTAGGTGAATTTTACTTCAACGGCTTGGATTCCAGTAACCCTGATATTATTCTTCAAGAAACGACGAACATGCTACAGATACTTAGTTCCTGCAACAATGTCTTCATTTATGTGGTTTCCCAGACCAAATTTAGAGAAGAGATGAAAAAGCTGCTCATGTGTCCTTTCACTACTATCACTAATTTTACATGGTGAAACCTTCCATGGATAACAAAATAGAGACATTTCCCGATGCCTTTTCTCTTTCATCAAAGAGTCACAGTTCATCATGGTATCTCTCAAACGAAAATAAGAAAGGATCCTGGGCAGGCTCTTGTACTCATTAACTGTAAGGAGTATTCTTGAGCTCTGATGTTTACTATTCCAACGATTGACAACTTCTGAAGTTGTAGAGGTTTTAGACGTGATATTAATCCACAGTTTGCGTCTCTGAATACAACTTGAGGACTCCAAGTGTTCTCAGGCAGTGCTTTATAACCTATCTACGTATGTATGTATGCATGTATCTATTTATCTATCACTTAATTACATAATTAATTATATATTACATAATATTCATGTAATTACATAAATATATATGTGTTCATTCATTTTTTTGGTTAACCGATTAATTAATGTATTAGTATTTATGCATGTTCCTTTATCCATTTATTTTTCAATGGATTTGGAACTATGGCTACTATGTATTTGAAAATCTGGAATATTTTCTGTTTGATGTCTGTTTATGTGCTCTGCGATCAGCATTAGTTTTAAAAATCCAGGAACTGTTAGTCAATTAACAATATCAAATGTAGATCTTGTTTTTTTGCCTTAACTTTGCATGTGTGACAATGATTCCTCGTTCTGTTCAATCACACTATGTGAGTCATATGTTGTGATCTGCCTCCATTGCATGCAAAACCAAATTTTTCCATTAATTTAGTAGATATGATAATAACAAATTAATTCAAATCAAGCATCAGCAGTCTGTTCCCAATTGCATCATAATCACTCAAATTCATTTCAATTCCTTCCCTGAATTAGGTGTTTTTTTTACATCTTTGTTATTTTGTTTCAAACTAATTTGGATTTGATGCTTTTCTTTTCTCTCGTGTGTGTGTGAGGTCAACAGAAGTGGCACTTCAAATTTGTGTCTAAATCTGTGATTTTTCAGTGGAGAATGTTCAGTTGCGAACAGTCCAATTTTGCAGAAGCAAAAAGTGATTAAAGTGAAAAAAAAACACAGATGAGCGAAGAACTGTGCAGTTGAGGAAATGGCTTATCCAGTGTGCTCCATTATGCAACCATGGCTGACAAGTTTCTCAACCACATTCTCCACTTTCTCCCTGAACCTTCGATCCTCTTCATAATTAAAAACCTAAAGTACTCTTCCTTAAATTACTCAATAACCTGGCCTCCACAGAGTTTTCTAGCAACGAATTCCATATATTCACCAAAATCTGGCTGAAGATGTTTCTCCTCATCTCCGTCCTGAAGACTCTTGCCTTTACATAAAGACTCCACCCTCGGGTACACGTCTCTTCTGTTAATGGAATCGACTTCCCAACATCCTCTCTGTCCAGGCCGTTCAGTATTCTGTAAGTTTTAATTAGATCCCCACTCATCCTTATAAATTTCTCCAATAGAGACCCAGAGTTCCTCATATGTTCAAAGTGACATTCCTGGTTCATTCTCCAGGGCACACTGCATGGCCAGTATTTCCTTCTGAAATAGGGCACCCATAACTGCTCACAATATTCTAAGTATGGTCTGACTGGAGTCTTATAAAGCCTTAGGTATATGCGCTGCTCTTATATTTGTATTCTCTAGAAATAAACGCCAACATTGCATTTTCCCTCCTAACAACAAACTCAACGTGCAAGTTTCCCGAAACAGAATCCTGGAATGGGTCTCCCAAGACCCTCTGAATTTCAATTTTCGGAATTTCCACGCCATTTCGAAAATTGTCTGTGCCTCTATTCTTCCAGCCAAAGTGCGTGACCTCACACTTCTCTGCGTGCGTGCCATCTGCCAGTTCTTTGCCCATTTTTCTAACCTGCCTAAATCCTTACTGCATGCTCACACAACTCTCTTTGTATCATTTGCAAAATTAGCTAGATTGCCTTCAGTCCCTTCACCCAAATCATTAATGTGTAAAGTGTAAAGCTGTTGGCCCAACACTGACACTTGGAGAACATCACTAGTCATTGGCTCCCATTCTTCTTTTATCCCCTGTCTCTGCTTTTCGCCAGACAGCCACTCTTCTATACATACTATTAACAAGCCTGTAACATTTATTTCTAGAGAATGCAAACATAAGAGCAGTGCGTATATCTAATGCTTTATAAGACTTCGGTCAGACCACATTTAGAATATGGTCTCGTATCTTATTCAATAGCCTCCTGTGTGGCACCTTTTCAGAGGACTCCTTGAATTCTAATTAGATACCTTTAATTTTCTCTCGGGGTTAAACTTGTTCCTTACAATTTCAAAAGAATTCAACAGATTTCTCAGGCATGACCTGCCGTTGATGAAACCATTTTGATTTTGCCCGATTTTACCATGCACTTCTAAATATTCAGAAGTGCCATCCTTCATAATGGACTCTAAAATGTGGCCAAAGGTTTCAGGCTACTCAACCAGTAATTTCTAATCTCTTGCCTTACACCCTTCTTAAAGACAGAAGTTACATTTGGGATTTTGGGGTCCTCTGGAACCTTCCCTTTTTCTAGTGATTCCTGAAAGATCATTCCTAATGTCTCTATTCCTTTTTCAGCTCTCTCCATCCGAATTCCTTCCGTAGTCCACCAGGTCCAGGTAATTTATCCATCTTCAGATTTTCTCGCATCTTTTCCTTGGATATGGCTACCATATACACTTCTGCCTCTTGGCACTCTTGGATTATTGAGATTATCCTTCTGTCTTCCACCGTGAAGACCAATGCAAAGTAATTCTTTAGGTTCTCCACCATTTCTTCTTTCCCATTACTCCTTCTCTGACTTCATTTTACAGCAGCACGTTAGCTACTCTTGCCTCACTTTTGTCCTTTATACATTTAAGAACATTCTTGATTTCTTCTATATTACTGGCTAACCTAACTCATATTTAATCTTCTCCCTCCTTTTTTCAATTTTCGGTGCCCTCTGATGGTCATTTTAGACGTCACAATCCTCTGGTTTACCGCTGAGTTTCGCTACCTTATATGATTTCTCCTTTGATTGTCAGTCACGGTTGCTTCGTCCTCCCTTTCCCTTAGTTTTTCTCGAAATGAACTATTGAATTATTCCCAGAAAACCTGCCATTGCTGTTCCGCTGTCTTTCCTGTTTGTGTCCTAATTCCTGATGAAGGGCTCTGGCCCGAAACATCAAATTTCCTGTTCCTTGGATGCTGCCTGACCTGCTGTGCTTTGACCAGCAACACATTTTCAGCTGTGATCTCCAGCATCTGCAGATCTCACTTTTTACTTGTCTTCTCTCCCAGTCAGTTATGGTCAGCTCCTCCCTCTGTCGATGCCTTTGTTCAACTAAAATACTGCTACATCTGATTCCGGTTTGTCCCTCTCAAATTGCAAAGTAAATTTTGTCATCTTATAGTCACTGCCTGTCTTAAGAACCTACTGCCCCGAAGTGTTAATTCTGAATTCTCTTCACAGATGCTGCCAGACCTACTGAGCTTATCCAGAAACTTGCGTTTTTGTTTCTAATTTATATTATCTGCAATCCTTTCAAATTTGAAAGAGAAAGCACTCAGTGCCACAGAAGACTCATTGTTATGAGGCGCACTAGATTTCAATGAGAATTTGATCAAGAAGATGATCAGGAATGGGTTGTTACCTGTCAAACCTACAAAGATCGAGGTCCCTCTCACCAACTCCTTCAACGCCATCCAAGCCTCCCACTGCTTCAACAGTATCCCAACATAGGCTAACGAAGCAGAAATTCAGATTGGTATAGAGAAGCAGGGAGCAGTTAAACTGACAGAATCCCATGCTAGATAATATATTTAGTCGGTCATTGAGCCAGACTGTTCACATCGCCTCAGTATTGTTTATACCTCCTGAAACTAATATACCACTAAAGACTGTATTATGTTAGCGAACTATGCCACTATATTTAATTGATTAACATTGCAACAGAATATATCCTCCGTTCTCGATATAGTTAGCAACTTCTGATTCGTACCTGTGGAAAAGGAACCCCACAATAAGCTGGCATTTGCTGTTTGAGGAAAGCAATTCAGGGACCTGGTAATGCCAGGAATTCCACAATAGTCTAGCCAGACTTGATCGATATATGGCTGATATTGTTAATCAAATGTACCTGACTGGCACTGTTTCTTAAAAATCTTTCAGTATGCAGATGACATCCTGACAGACACAGGTGGTGAAAAATTCAGTACAGTAACCAGTCAAGTCAGACAGGCAAGCCTTCAAATTACTCCATGAAAAGTACAATTGCGAAGACAGGAAGTAACAGACAAGTATTTGGGACATCAATTTAGTAAGGAGGCAAAAATAATCCCAGCAGAGTGCAATACAAAAATTACAGCATACGCACTCTGTGAACGATGTTAGGCAAAATTTAGGATTGTTTATTTATTTTAGGAATTTTGTGGAGAATTAATCAGAATTGACAGATGACTCACAAGCCCTAGTAAGGGACGGGAATGTTGAACTGTCAAGGGAAAGAGCAGAATGTGACCTTAAATGGAGATAACCTTTGCTAGGTGACAGCAAGCGTTTGACCTAGAGTTAGGATTGTCAGATTGCTGAAAGGCTTTTTCAGATTTGTTTTTGTGATAATGAGAATGGAAGCTAAACAGCAGTATTTTCTGATGATGGGCTCCGGCCCGAAACGTCGAATTTCCTGTTCCTTGGATGCTGACTAACCTGCTGTGCTTTAACCAGCAACACATTTTCAGCAGTAATTCAAACGAGTGATGATAGTATGAGGTCGGTAGCATATTATTCACATAACAGAGGAGTGATGTAGACAGACTTTACCGGTGTGCGCAAGTCTGGATTGTGATACATGAGCAATTTTAGGGTACTAACCCAATACTCTGATGAGACAAGTGACGAAGCCTCATAATTATGTGATTCTATTAGAATCATGAAAAGTAAGGCCAATGGCCCTGCAGGTGAGCATATACAAATAGTCAATGATTTGTAAACTCAGTTCGGTCAATCCAGCGGCTTTCATGGTAGAGAATGAGATGGTAGGCCTGAGTTTGGGATAGGGCATGATAATATGTTGATCTGAGGTTGGAGAAGGTGCATCACCTTGTCTCATGGACAGCTCGATGAACAGGTTGAAGAGTTGATAGAAGCAGCTAAATTGCTTAATAACATTGCTGGAATTAGGATTAGAGCTCATTGGAAAGTAGAAACACTGCAACAAGGGTAAGAAGTTTGCCAATAAGCCAGCTAAGATGTTTACAGAAACCGAACAGACATTTGTAAAACTGGCAGTCACAATTTTCTGAAAAGCAAGAGAGGTAAGTTAAAAAAAGACTCTTCAAGAAACAGCCATACAGAAAGAGAAAAATAAATGGGAACTAGCGTGGGGTAATGACACGGTAAGCCAGAGTGTGTGTGATGATGGATAAGGTGGTTTCACCACACTTTATATGACCTACGTTATTAAAACATATCATTGCCTAGCCCACGTCGGGCTGTCTAAAATGCAATACTAGGTGACTCGTTGTAGTTGATGGCCTGAAAGAGAGGAAGGAAAACGGAACAATATTCCATCAGAGATCCGCAGTCCACACTGCCTGAGCCAGATGGAACAATCAAAATAAGATTGACCTACTAGCCAAGATCCATGGACGTATTGGAACAATAACACATGGATATTACGCGACCCATATCCCAATCTCAGAGAAGACGCGCTTATGCGCGAAACATCGAATCTCATGCTCCTTGGATCCTGCCTGACTTGCTTCGCTTTTCCAGCAACACATTTTCAGCTTAATAAATTGTCACCAAGGAAATAATCACTGATCAAGCTCTGAACTCATGACCAGTCAAAATCTTTCAATTTGTGTTTTGTGACATGTGACAAGTGTATGTGACCTATTTCATCAATGAACAATCAGTCATCCTTGCAGAACCCCCTGATTAGAACAATGTGCTGTTTACTCAAATAAACTAGCTATACTCAGAAGTGTTCAAAGCAGTGCAAGTTAAATGGGCAGAATATTGCAAATTACATCCCGGGGCAGAGCATTATTAATACTATGCAGAGTTTAGATAAACCGATGTGACAAGAATTGATGAATCTCACCATCCAGCGAACTGTCATGCATTTAGAAGTGTCGAAGTACTTGGCAATGGAAGTGCCATCAATGCTGCGTGTGATTATAGATAGGGAAAAGTTTGGGAAAAGAGCCGAAGAAGTCATTCATAATAGTCTGAACATAAAAACGAGATGACAACTCATACAGTTGACAGCGAGTAATAACAATCGAACTGGATACGTCAGATTTGGGTTTGGGAAACTAAATACCGAAATACACCCATGCATCCTGATCATATCTCATGCACAAGTAGTTGTCAAATTCTTTGTATTGATTGCGTTAATAATACCAGTACAAGCAATTATACTCCATATAAATAATCTATAACATGAGAAAATGAGAGAACTGAAGGATTCACCCATTACCCACGGCAGCAGGATAGTGTGTCTCTCCTGCATATTTTATAGGTTTGTTTGGTGT
This sequence comes from Hemiscyllium ocellatum, assembly GCF_020745735.1. Classification (NCBI taxonomy): domain Eukaryota; kingdom Metazoa; phylum Chordata; class Chondrichthyes; order Orectolobiformes; family Hemiscylliidae; genus Hemiscyllium; species Hemiscyllium ocellatum. The sequence goes on along the minus strand of NW_026867481.1, from coordinate 692,775 downwards.
TTAGGTCAACTGTCATGAGGATGGAGGGCGGGTTTTCGCAGCTCATAAATAAGTTGACAAGATAGTCGCTTCAGGTTTTTTCAGCTGACACTACCTGGCCAAAGGTTTTAACAGTTCAAACCAGCAAATGTTCAAAGCTGGACTTGTGGTCTTCATTTAGATATACAGGGTTTTATGCACCAGGTCAGACCCCACCAAATCTTTCAATTAGATAGACCTGCCCCTAATTTTGCTGGTTGATTTAAGCAGGTATGAAGTGGGTATTCCAGGTGTGATGCAGCTGGCCCAACTAATTAGTTTTAAACATAAGAGTTTTTTTTATACAAGATTACTGAATGTAAAACAAACAAAGAGAACAGAATGTGTAGAATATCTTAACCTCTGCGAACACAACTTAATGATGCTCTGCCTATTACTTGCAACCATCCCCAGAAACAGTCCTTGGAACAAAAGGTAAAATCAAATTCGGTTTCTTGCAGGACAGATGCCAAAGAGAGGGAAGATCAGCCTGGACCCGTTACTTTCAGGCCAGCAGCAACATATCAACAGCCTGCTAAAAGGAAACCAGACGAGATCAAAGCTGAGCTGGGAGAACAGGCCACTCCACTTTATTTTCAATTGTTCTTTCTTGTAAAACTTAAAATCCTTTTGTCTGAGGCACTATCCATAAGATACAATCAAGTGGCCCTAAATCCCATCAAACCTCGACCTCGAAAATTCTCTGCGTTTACGAACGTTCTGAAAATAAAACAAGCACAGCATGACGTTCTGAAAACAGCAACATCGTCACAAGTGCAAGATGACATTCTCCGCAGGAACAAATATGAAGGAGGTTAATCATATTTTAGTTAAAAACATTTCTAAATGCAAAAACACACGAAGCCTTGGAAGTCCTAGTTTGGCCGCAGTCCCAAGTTTGTCATTTAGTGAAACACGTACAGAAAGGTTTGATACGACAGTATTCTGAATTGTTTAGCCCATTCTAAAATTGCAAAAGCAAAGAACAACTCTCTCTGAAAGGTTAGGTGCATTCCCTGAGCAAATGTTCAGAAGTAATAAAGAGGCATTATGGAAAAAGATAACGTCATTGACAGCGTAAACACGAAGCAACAAAAAGACCATTCGCCCAGGAGGGGGCAGAATAGATTCATAAAAAGCGAGAAGATAAATTAATTAAACTTAAGTGTAGATGGAGCTAATTCGAGCAAGTTATTTCATCCAAAGATCAAGGGAAACTGACAAAGACAGGTTACAAACTATAGTGTGAAGAAATGGCTGACCACGAGTAATTTGTGAAATCTCAGCACGTTTCATTTAATATCTTGATAATGTTATAAGTGGTAGAATTTCACTCTAATTAGTGGAATTTGAATACATATTTTTATTAAGAAAAGATAATTAGCAATCGGAAGTGTATAAAGTGTAAACAGTAAAGAAGTACTTAAAATCACCATTTAGTTTAAAACTCGCATTCAGTATCGAAACAAATTGGATCGTAAATCACAATTGCAAGTCTGAGGCTGGAGTCAGACAAAGGCGGTTCTCAATTTGTCAGTCGTGTCATAGTAACTTCATATTAGAGTTGATTTTACAGAAGTTATAATTACTAATAAGAATAACATCCTTCCTAACCTGCTATTGTAAAACTTTTGCAGGAATCGTAAGAGTGCTTACTGAAAATTTATGTTATTCGTAAATATTGTGATACAGCTGGCAAATGTCTAAAGAGGAAGAAAACGTTCAGAAGATTTGTAGGATCCCATAGAAAGATGGTGGAGGTTTCTGGATGTGGCTAACAATGACTTCGACTTTGCATGTAATCAAAATAATGCAAAAACTATAAAAGCCTTACATTTCTTTGGCAACTCAGGGTGTCAAAGACTTACGATATGAACTATTTCTTTGCCAGTCTCACTTGAAAACCAGTTTAGTATTGATCTCTGGCCTCTCCCATATATGTGGTAATATAGCTCTGAATTAAAGTTGCTTGTGCTACAGAAAACATGAATTAAGATTGATCCTCGATATTACTCCCTGTAATAGCATAGATGGAAAATAACAATTTTCCCTAGAAGAGAGAAATACATCAGGGCTCACGATCAAAAAAGAATCCTTGCAGTTTTATAGCACTATACAGCACAAACTGAATCCAAAACTATTGACAGCTATTGGAGCACCTTTGAAACCGATTTAAACTAAAGAAAAACACAATTAGCAATATTTCTCACTACGCAGATTTACTTTGACCCACTGAGCTTTCCAAGCATTTTCTGTTTGTGAATCAGACTGAGAGATGTCTGTCCCGTTCCCCTCTCGACGGGGATGGATATTGATTTCCAAAGTATAAACTTCAGAACGTTTTTGTTAACCATGAGATTTCCCATTTTGATCCCACGTAGAAACTCTTGTTGAAGTTGTTCTCGACGAAATGATCAACTACCAGATAATTCACTGGGATAGTGTGGAGGCTGCCGACAAACTTCTCGGGGAAATGGTTAAAATTTCGAAATAAGAACCTTACTGCACACTGTAACGTTCGTGAGCGACAATTCAGATACTTCATGTGTATTAAGAACTGCACTCAGTTTTCCTACGCATTAACACACCACAATTTAAAGTTCAAAATATTTGATTCAAACTGACACAATCCAATTTGGTCGTATCACTGCTCTGTGTATGGGGCAAGAACTCAATTCTTCCCCCATCGAGGCTTTGGGGAATTCATATTCAGCTGAAAATGATCTGTTCTCTTCTGGAGTATTGTGTGCAGTTTTGGTCGCCATACTATAGGAAGGAAGTGGAGGCACTGGAACGGGTGCAGAGTAGGTTTACCAGGATGTTGCCTGGCATGGTAGGAAGATCGTATGAGGAAAGGCTGAGGCACTTGGGGCTGTTCTCATTGGAGAAAAGAAGGTTTAGGGGAGATTTGATAGAGGTGCCAAGATGATTACGGGTTTAGGTAGGGTTGACAGTGAGAAACTTTTTCCGCGTATGGAGTCAGCTGTTACTAGGGGACACAGGTTTGAATTAAGGGGAGGTTGGTATAGGACAGATGTTAGAGGTAGATTCTTTACTCAGCGCATTGTAAGTTCATGGAATGCCCTGCCAGTATCAGTGGTGGACTCTTCCTCTTTATGGTCATTCAAGCGGGCATTGGATAAACATATGGAGGTTATTGGGCTAGAGTAGGTTAGGTAGGCTTCGGTCGGAGCAACATCGAGGGCCGAAGGGCCTGTACTGCGCTGTATTTTTCTACGTTCTATGTTCTATGAATTATCCTCAAATCAGTCAAGGTCCAGAGCGTGTAATCACAGACTAAGCGTTTTCTTTTAAGGCAAAATTGTCAAGAACGAATTTTTCTCTTTTTTCAGGATCGTGTATCTGTGGTGACTTTATTGCAGTGAGCTCTAAAAGTTGATCAGTTAAATATATTCAAGGTAAAAGAAACAGAATATTATTCGGCAAGGGAATACTGGGGTTTTGGGGAAAGGCAGAAAAGTTGAGTTATGGATTATGAGATCAGCCTTAATCTCATTGCATAGTGGAGTAGACTCAGTGGGCGAAGTGGCTCAATCTGTTCCTGTCATTTCGATTCATTCCCTGCAGGAAACACAGTCTCTGCCCTGCTCGTGGTGGAACCGTCCTTATGGAACTAATACAGTTCCGTTTTCAGTTAATTCTAATCCCAGGATGTTGATAATGCTGAATCTGACGAGAAATTGTATTTTTTGCCCATTTCTTGCTCTTGACACCATTTGACTCGGTTAGGAAATCCACTTCACTGTTCAGAGTTAATGAATTTGCTGAGACTTTGTAGCTCTCCTGGCCTGATCAAGTATGAATAGCAAATTTCTTTTGTTACAGGCTGATGAAACTATATTCTTTCTTTTTGTTTCATAGAATCATCAAATCCCTACAGCGTGGAAACAAGCCTTTTCAGCGCAACAAGTTCACAAGTCCGAAGAACAACTAATCGAGATCCATTCCCCCTACCCTATATTTGCCCCTGAATAATGCACCTAACCTACGCATCTCTGAACGCTCTTGCCAATTTAGCATAGACAATTCTCCTAACCTGCATATCTTTCGAACTGTGGAAGAAAATCAGTGCACCAGGAAGAAATTCAGGCAGACACAGGGAGAATGTGAAAACTCTACACAGACAGTCGCCTGAGGCTAGAATCAATAATGGAACCGGATCCTCCACTGTGAGATAGCAGTGCCCATCAATGAACCATTGCTCTTGACAATTTTGTCTTAAACGGAAATGCTGGTCCTCGCCTACCCTTCCATAACAGATATAGTTAGTTATGAATTCTAAAGCATTACATTGAACATGGAACATCGAACATAGAACATAGAATAGGACAGCACAGTACAGGCCGTTCGGCCCTCGAGTTTTTCCTGGACTTTAATCCTTATCTAAAATCAGTCTAACATATTTTCCATGAGCCGTTCCCAGAGATGCTGAATTGTCCCTAATGTATCTGACTCGACTACCATTGCAGGCGGTGCATTCCACGCACCCAATACTCTCTGTTTAAAGAACCTACATCTGACATCTCCCCTAAAAGTTCCACCAATCACCTTAAAATTATGCCTACTCGTTATAGCCATAACCGACTGGGGAATGGTCAACAGCCATCCACTCTATCTATGTCTCTCATCATCTTGTACACCTCATTCAAAGTCAGATCCCATGCTTCATTGCTCCAACAAGCAAAGTCCCAGCTCCTTCAACGTTTCTTCGTAAGACACATCCTTAAAATGCACCCATAATTCTGGTAAGTTTCCTCTGCACGCTCTCTAAAGCTTCTACATCATTCCTATAGTGAAGCGATCAGAACAGAACACAATGTTCCAAGTGTGGTCTCACTGGTGCTGTATTATCTGCAGCGTAACATCGTGGCTCTTAAACAGAATTGCCCCGCTAATGAAAGCCAAACACACAATATTAGTTCTCGGAAACCCTATTAACCTGTGTGGCAAATTTTAATAATGTATGGACCTGGACCTCAACATCCCTGTTTACCTATACACTGCCAAGGATCCAGCGTTTAAACTTGTATTTTTCATTCAAATTCGACCTTCCAAAGTGGATCACTTCACACTTTTCCTGGCTGAATTTCACTGCCAATTATCAGCCCGGTTCTGCAACCTGTCAATGTCGCGTTGCAAACTACAAAGCTCTCCACATATATACCACTGCACCAAACTTCGGGAAATCTGCAAACTTACTAGGACACCCTTCCCCTTCCTTGTCGAAGTGATTGAAGGGGCGTTAATGACCGAGTGGTGTCATCTCCGGACTCTTAGCCCAGAGACCCAGATAATGTTGTTGGGACCTGCATTCAAATCTAGACACAACACATGGTGAAATTTGAATTCAACAAACATCTGGAATGAACAGGATGAGATGGCCACAATACATTGTCGGTTGTTGGAAGAAAAACACCATCTGGTCCACTAATGCCATTCCAGGAAGGATATTACCTGCCATCCTTACCTGGTTGACTCTTAACTGCCCGTTGGGATTGTCAATAAGTGTCAGTTATCCCGTGACGTCCTCAGTCCGTGAGTGAGTAAAGCAAGTATAAAGATAACGTAGAGCAGAGATCCCAGAAACGGTCCCTGCAGAACACCACTGGTCACCAAAAGTGAGCCTCAAAGCCTTCCATATACAACCATGTTGTGTCTTCTGTGAGGCAGTCAATTCTGCATCACGATTTCCCTGCACTCCCTTACTTTCTGAATGAGCCTACCATGGGAAGCATTATCAAACGCATTGCTCAATTACTTATATATCACATCCAATGCTCTACCTTCATCAATACGCTTTGTTACATGCTAAAATAACTCAAGATTGTGTGTAGCATGACCGGCCGCACATAAGGCCATGCTGACTAACTTTACTCAAACTCTGGTTTTACATGCAATGATGGAACCTTTCTTTCAATGCCTTCCCCACCACAGACGTGTGACTGGCTGCTCTAGAGTGCTCACGATTAACCCAATTCTGTTTCTTGAAGAGAACAATATTTGCCACTCTCCAATCATCGAGAATTAATCCATTATACACTAAGGGTGCAAAGATCATCAGCAAAGGTACAGAAATCTTTTCCCTCGTTTCCAATAGAAGCATAGAGTATATCCTTTCTGGCCCGGGTGACTTATCCATCCTCATGAATTTCAAAATCTTATCACATCCTTTGTCTTAACACCAACATGTTTGCTCACATCACGCCGTCCTCAGAAACGTCAACTTTCCTTCCAGGAGTGACTCTGAGGCAAAGTACTCTTATAAAGTTCCTTCCCTACCTCCTCCAACTCCAGGCACAGTTCCCCAACCCTCTTTATCCCTGGTCGGCCCTACCCTCACACTGGTCATTATCGTGTTCCTCGCAAAAGTGTCAAAGGCCTTTGTGTTTTCCTTCATCCTATCTGCGAAAGCTTTTCCATGCCCTCTTCTAGCTCTCCTCAGTTCATTGTTCAATTCCTTCCTGACTACATTACAACCTTCTCGAGTCCTATCTGATCCTCGCCTCCTCAACAGTAAATTAGCTTTCTCCTTCTTTATGGCTAGATGTTGCACATTCTTTGTCACGCAACGTTCTTCCATCTTGTCACTCCTTCTTTGCATGCTTGGGAGAAACCTGTCAACAGTTATCAGCAATTGCGCCATAAACAATCTCTCCATTTCTGTCATGCATTTCTCTGAGAACATCTGTTCCCAATTTAGGCGACCTCGTTCCTGCTGAATAATATTCTAATCTCCCCTTCCCCAACTAAATATTTTCCCATACTTCTCGTCCCGTACATTTCCATGAGCATTGAAAGGTGAGGGAGTTACGATTACTATCGCTCAAATGTTCTCTCAGCTGGTATGATTCGTTGCCAAGCACAAATCTGATATATAACGGCATCCCCTCTGGTCAGTCTATCTATATGCTGAGGCAGGAACCTTTCTGGACATAGCTGATAAACGAAAACTGCTTGACCCTAACAATTTGAACTAACTAATCAGTATTCAGGAAGTTAAAGTCATCCAGGGCAACATGCCGTTACTTCCGCAACTTTCCAAAATCCGTCTCCTAATTTGCACCTCAGTGTGTCTGTAGCGATTGAAGGGCCTATAGAACACTCCCAATAAAGTGACTGCTCCTTTACTGTTCCTGACTTACAACTATGTTGAGGAGGCAAGGGTTAGTCTGCGACAATGGATTGCTAATTCAGTACGATGAAAGGCTCTCCCTAAACGTACATGAAATGAAAGCAATAAGAACATAGGGATTAAGCAAAGATAAATGAACTGCTCTGAACACATGAAAGCAGGAAATAATTTGGATCCTGTCTGTGACTTGATAATGGAGGACTTGTAATTTAGTTCAGTGCTTGCTATCAGCCACTCTAATCGATGTTGAAAAAAAAGGATTCGTTCGTGGATAAAATGGGCATCATATAGTACAGAATCAGCTGTTCAATCACACGAATACTTGAATCGTCTAATTCGTCAATATTACAAGTAGAAATCAGGTAACTGTTACATCATCTGTTTCTTCAGTGAAGTGTGAGTAAGGTTCACGTTCTAATTTAGTCGTTCCTCTGGAGACTCTCAGCAGAAGCAAACGAGGAAAGCTTTGGAAGTGTGACAGAGCAAAGGCACAGAGCCTCAGGTATTCTATTATTTCCAACAGACAATGCCCAGTGCAGCGATTGGTCCAGTATTTGCCATTTTGTATCCCATTCTCACTGTTATTGGTATCCCTGGTGAGTGATGATATCATCAAGTTTTGAGATTCTCCAGTAATTGTGTCTCATCCTTTTCAGAATCTGGCTCGTTTCCATTTCTGCTATTTGGTGCTGCTTAAATTTCACCTGACACAAACTATATTTCACATAACGTGATAATAAATCTTGCAAAGCATACAGTGGCAATTGTATTTGTGTTATGCGGCAAAACAATATATTATTCAAATTTGCAATACTCAACATTTAGAGAAACACCTTTCATTTGACTTGTGAAATGCATGGCATTGCCTGAACAAGAAAAATGGGCATAATTGAGCACTAGCATTTAATAAAATGCTATAAAATAAAATCTACCCTAGTTAGTATAGTTCCAATTCGTAGTGTATTGTAGTGTGATAAAGTATTGAGCACCAGCATTTAACAAAATGCTATAAAAAAAATCTACCTTAGTTAGTATTGTTCCAGTTCGTAGTGTATTATAGTGTGATAAAGTATTGAGCACTAGCATTTAATAAAATGCTATAAAATAAAATCTACCCTAGTTAGCATTGTTCCAATTCGTAGTGGATTATAGTGTGATAAAGTTTGTCACCACCTTTGACAGCTGCATGTGAAAATGAATGACTACATTTATTTCATGAATTGTAACATGCAATATCTTTGATTGGAAAATGATGTTCACACCTCTGGAATAATGCAATTCTCAGCATGTTATAGCATAGTGAACGCTGGTTGGGCATTCCCTCTCTTGACGTGCTCATAGGAATTAATTAGGAAAACATGTGAAAGAGGCGAGTGAAGATGAAACAATTTGTATTTATTGTGTACTTTCTTTTGATTTGCTGATTAGTATTATACATTTGGTATTTATTTTAGGAAAGCTACATGCGTTTTAGTCTTTAGTAGAACAGGAATATCATTGTCACAGTGAAACTACCCTGCTTACCTAGAGAGTCCTGAAGCAGTGGCACATTAGTCCCTGAATGCTACTTCTGTTTCTGTCTTCACAGAAAAAGACGGATCCCCTAAGGTGCTCGAGCAGTTTCTGTTTGTATTAAAGTTCCTGTCTCTGATATTCGTCTCACAAATTGGAGTTGAGCTTCTTTCTTCAACTACTCTCCTAAACTTAGTGACGAAACTTCACAGGAGATTTAACAAAAAATTGAAAACTAAATAACACAAGGAGGTATTAAGGCAGAAATCAGAAAAATACAATCAAAGAGTTCATTTAGAAGGAACACTTTAAAGATGGAATGGAAGATATGCACAGTGAAGGGGCAATGTTTGAACATTCACTCCATCACCAGCTGAAGTTTAAACTCGTACTGTTTAATTCATTGAGATTACTTATGTGCATCCAGTTCGGAATTGAGTTCAGATGCTCTCTCCGAAATTAGTAGAATGCTACAGGATGAGAATGGTGAGATTATAGGAATACTTGAAAATTCGAAGAATAAACTCGAAACGGCTGAGAGTTTTTCGGATAGAAATCCAAGGTAGGTCAGTGAACATCAATTTATTCGGCTTGATATGAATAGGGGATGGGGAGGAAATTTTTCAGGTGAGTTGAGTTGGATAGTTCGCCACGGGACCTGACACGGTACACAGAACACGGATCTGAAGAGGTTAACAGTGCTGATTGGAGTAAGTCTGTTCTCAACAAATATTTACTGCAGCATTTGATCTCCTACAGTTCTCACTGATTGAGAGTAATCGGAGTATAGAGATGGCAAATTGATGGATCAGGATTGCACAAACAACTGGAAGGGACTCCGTTTTGGCTGCAGTCAGTTACAGCTCCTTGTCCTTCTGTCTGTCACGGCCAGCTTAGTCATGATCACAATCCTATCCCGAGGTCAGTGCAATCTCTCCTGATGCATTTGCTTCTACCTGGTGACAATCGCGGTGTCTGATTTCCTTGTCATCCTCACGGCCATCATCTTCTAACGCATTTTCAGCATTTATTTCCGGTACAGTGTCCTGTCTACCACCCCTGCCGGTGCGCACAGTGCAGTGTTGATCTATGTAAGCTAGGATGGCTCAGTCTGCCTGACAGCAGCCTTCACATTCGACCGTTTAGAGGCTATCTACTGGCAGAGCTTGAAGGCTAGATGCTGCACGGAGAAAACTGCATCGGTGGTCATAGGAACAGGATGTGCCATGAGCTGTATCAAACATTTCCTGCATTATTTCTTCTGCCAACCATTATTCGATGTGGATGGAGTCCCCTGGTTCTGTGACATTAAGTCCATCTATTACACCCTGCCTGCTTAGCAGGCCTATCACTGACTAGAACGCATCTTAACGCCCTTTCTCCCATTCTTCCTCATTTACTTTACTCAATGTTTTGACTGAACGACACATCTTCGCAGTCACCAAAGCCCGCAGGACATTCCAAGGCACCAAGGACAGTGGAGACAAGGAAATGGCCAACTGTAGGAGATCCATTATCCTGCTTTTTGCTATCTCTCTGACTTTCCTTCTCCTGTGGGTGACGTATGTGGAAAACGTCGTCCACGTGCGGGTTATAGGTAAGGGCTTGAACAACAATCTAAATTTCAATGATCCACAATACATTTTCCAAGAGGTGAGCATTGTGCTTAATTTATTAAAGTTTCTTCATTAACGGGTTCACCTATGTACTATGCCAGAACAAGTTTCGTGAGGAAGTAAAGAAAATGTTTGTATGCCCTTTCGCTGCCCTGATCTATCATTAAACCATGAAATACAATAAAATCTTTCAGTTTCTCTCCTATCCCGAGTCTCTCAGTGTGTATAATTCTCTATCACAGGAACATAGCCACAGGAGTCAGCCATTCATCATCCTGAGTATATTCCATCATGCCTTACAAGGCTCTGGTCAGACTACATTTGGGGTACATAGAACATATAACATAGAACATAGAAAAATACAGCGCAGTACAGGCACTTCGGCCCTCGATGTTTCGCCGACAGAGGCCTACCTAACCTACACTAGCCCAATAACCTCCATATGCTTATCCAATGCCCGCTTAAATGACCATAAAGAGGGAGAGTCCACCACTGCTACTGGCAGGGCATTCCATGAACTCACAACCCGCTGAGTAAACAATCTACCCCTAACATCTGTCCTATACCTACAACCCCTTAATTTAAAGCTGTGTCCCCTAGTAACAGCTGACTCCATTAGCGGAGAAAGGTTCTCACTGTCAACCCTATCTAATCATCTTGTACACCTCTATCAAATCTCCCCTAAACCTTCTTTTCTCCAATGGGTAGTGCGCGGATTTTTCAGCCCTCTATCTCAGAAACCATATATTGAAACTGGCGTATGCTCAGGGAAGATTTACGAGAATGGTGCCAGGAATGCACGCCTTAACATATGAGGAAATTTGAGGATTCTGCTTTCGTATTGGATGCAGGTTAGAAGAATGAATTCGGATCTAACGTAAACATAGACAATACTGAATGCCCTGGACACAGCGGATATTGGGAATATGCTTCCATTGATGACAGAGACCCGAGGGCATGGACTTACAGTAAAGGGAAGACCTTTTTGAACGGAGAGAGAAGAACATCTCAGAGAGCCGAGAATTTGTTTTCTCGCAGAAGGCTGTGGATGCCGGTCATTGAGTATATTTAAGATGGAGATACATGACCTCTTGAATATCAAAGGAATTAAGGGTTACAGGTAGTCAGTGGGAGAAAGGGTTTGAGAAACTTAAGTACCATAATTGAATTTCAGAACAGATTCAGTTGGCTGAATAGTCTCATTTATGTTCCTATGTCTTATGGTCTTATGGATATCATGTCTGGTGTGTGGACCGATTCAAGTTACCAGCCTTTGTATCGTATCCTTTAAAATATTCACTGAAAAACAATTTATCTAACTCAAATTTAGCACTAACAACTGACCTGGGATCAACAAACATTTGCGAAGTATGTTTCAAAGCTTAATTACCTGTTGTGCATCTAAAAGATACCTGATATCTCTCCTGAAGTGTTTGACTCTCATTCCAAGTCCATAATTCCTATTGATAGGAACACCAACCAGTTGGTGACCAACCTAAGGTCAACATCCATCAAACATAGTTTCATTGGTGTGCTTTGCGATTCGTAAGTTGCACACAATGTGCAGCACGCTTTTCAATTAATGATTTCACGAAGTCCACAAATTCAGTGGCACATAAGTATTTTCAGAACTGATTGCAGGAGATGGATTCTGATTTTAGTTTAATCCAGGTTTGACAGCCTGACAATATTAGGTTTCATGAGGTTTCTCAAGGTCGGCTACTGCACAAAATACCGAGGCATGTGAGTAGGGGTGATTTAGCATTTTGGATCAGAAATTGGCTAGCTGAAAGAGGACATTGGTTGTTGATTGATGGGAAATATTCATCCTGGAGTCCAGTTACGATTGGGGTCCAATGTTGTCATTTAGATAAATGATTTAGATAAAGACATATAAGGATGGGTTAGTAAATTTGCGGATGACACTAATATCGGTGGAGTTGTAGATAGTGACGAAGAATATTGTAGGTTACAAAGAAGTGTGAGGCGTATCACTTTAGAAGCAGTAACAGGAATACATGAAATGGGCTAATGATAAGATTCTTTGTGGTGTAGCTGATAAGAAAGACTTGGTGTTCAGGTACCTAGATCCTTGAAAGTTTCCACCCAAGTTCATTGGGTTGTTCAGAAGGAATATGTTGTGTTAGCTGTTTTTTGGTACAGGAATTGAGTTTCAGAACCATGATATCATGTTGCAGCTGCACAAAACTCTATTGCAGCCACATTTGGAGTATTCCTTATAGTTCTGGTCACCGCATGATAGGAAGGATGTGAAAACTCTGGAAAGGGATCAGACAGGATTGACGAGGAAATTGCCTGTTATGGATGGAAGGACTTGGGAGGAAGCTGAGGGACTTGAGACTGTTTTCGTTCGAATGAAGAAGGTTGAGAAGCGACTTAATCGAGGCTTATAAGATAATCACAGGAATATCTAATTCGTCAGTGAGTTCCAATTTCCTCGGTTGGCGTTAGGGTGTTGGTAGATATTGATCAGATTTCAGAGATAATTTCTTTACTCAGAGAGTAGTCGGGACCGGGAACATACTGCCTGCAACAATATTAGACTCATCAAATTTGAGGGCATTTAAATGGTCATTGGAAAGGCATATATACGAGAATGGAATAATGTAGGTTGGAAAGGCTTCAGATTGGTTCAATAGGTTGGCGCACCATCGAGGACAGGAAGGCCTGTACTGCACTGTAATTTTCTATGATCTATGTCAGTTTATTTTTGTTGATTTCAGCAAGCCCATTCGAGTCAGGTAGACAATATTGTGGAAATGATCCTGATTCAGGGCTCCTTGACCTTTTATCTAAATGCATCTCTGGTTTTTCTCCTTCATTCAAGAACTCCCAACAAGACCTCCATTACAAAAAAAGTGTGCACCTCTTTAAATGTTAATCCTCTGCGTGTATTTATGTCTGTGTTTTTGTCTACAGTTCCAAGTACAATAGACAACATTTTATCAGATGGGGGTGGGGGCGGCAGAGGTGCGTGCAGTTGAATGGATTTTGATGTATTTTAAATGGTGCAATCCACTCTCTTCTGGCGGTTCTACATCACTACCCAAACCAAGGGTGAAAACCATCAGGGATTACATCACAGGAATCATAACAGTGTACATCACCATTCAACTAGCATCAACAACATTCCACACAGGTAACTTTGAGAAATACAGAGGTGGTCAGTATGATTGAGCTGTTTCCAAAATGCGAACGTACCTGGATATGAGAGATCAGAAGGTCCTACCAGACCAAAATTGTCACCACAGCGAGCACTGGAGACAAGGACATTGAATACCCAGCTGTATTTTCCCTTCCATACATAACAGTAGAGTATTGTTTTTCGTGTCTGTGTCAGTTTTCATGTGTGCACAAGGATGTTCTGGTAGTGCATTGTTGTTAAAGAATCAAGTATCTATTCATTTTTAACGATTTCTGATTCGTGTGAAATGTAGAATCCTGGTCTGTGCATTTTATTAGCCTGATTCTGGAGGGCTCTGATAAAATAGTTCACTTTAGGGATGACTCCAGTAATTTCCCCAGTTTCACAAAATCTCCGTCTATCTCTGAATTAGCATCTTTATCTCTGGCACTGAAGTTAGATTTATACATGTCCATCCCTCCGATACTGTGAGGTCAGTCAGAATCAGCAGGTGTCTAGACTCGAAAAGAGACCACTGCCTTTTGAAGAAGGGAGATCCAAAGTTATGCAACATTCTGAGAGAATTGTTTCCCCCCATTTTTCTCTTAAATCATGTCTCCACATTTGCAGCTATTGCCCTTAGGCTTAGGTTCGCTTGCCCGCCAAAACACAAAATATAGCCCTGAAGAAAATTCCAAAGGGAAGTCCTGGAATACAGGTTCCTTCGTCAATCACCTGTCGCTTGTGCAGCTCCTCAATTCGCCACAAGGTGGTGCCATCATGCCATTTTAATTGGAAGTTAGCAACAGGTACAGACAATTCCAAATGAATTCATTCGAGCTCCACACCAAACTCCTAAAGTGCGCAGAAATGGCCACACAGTGATAGACACACATATAAACACAACCATACACAAGCATGCACACACAGACAGAAACACACAGAAAGACATACCTCAACAGCATATCTAATACACATAGACACACACAGACAGAAATAAAAAGATGCACACATAGAAATACACAGATACAAAACACACATGGTACATGCACACAGAAGCATATATGTTTGGCTTAGCAACTATAAACGTTGGCAATTAGGAAAACAAATGTAACGTTAGCATTTATTTCTAGAAATTGCAATGCAAAAGGAATACGGCATTCCTTCCATTATATAAGGCTGTGGTCAGACCGAATTCTGAATATTGCTAATATTTTAGTGCCCCGCCTCTATGAAAGGATGTGTTGTCTTTGGATGGGATACAGAGGAGGATTACAAGAATGATTCAGGTGATGAAGAGCTTGTCATATGAGGAACAGGTTAGGACCCTGAATCTCCACTCAATGGATTTAAGAACAATAAGAGGGCTCTTATGGAAATTTACAGAATACTGAGAGTCCTGAATGGAGAGACTGGGATGCGAGGGCAAAGTCTGAGAGAGAAAGATGACCCTTAAGAACTGTACTCAAGAGGAATTTGTTCAGGAAAAGGGTGGTGAATCTGTTTAATCAAATCCTACAAGATGATGCGGAGTCCAAGTCTTTGGGTTTATTTAAGATAGAGATAGATAGGTTATTTATTGCTAGGGATATCAAGGGTTACAGGGAGCAGGCAGGAGTTTGGGTTTGAGCGTAATATCAGCTATATCAAATGGTGAAACAGACTGGAAGGGCCGCATGGTTTACGTTTGCTCCTATATATGCTTTACTCGACTTCCTTTCAGTTTCCAAACTATTTGTACACCCATCTGTACTCCAAAAATGTCAGGGTTCAACTTTGTTATAATCAACAGTAAAAATAATGCATTAATGCTATTTGAAGAATATTTCACAAGGTTTGTATCTCTGTGTTTGTATAATTGTGTATGTGTGAGAGGGAGACAGAGAGAGAGAGAGAGAGATAAAGAGAGAAATATGCAGAGAGAATGTGAGTGATCTTACACAGACCCCTGTGGAAGAATTTACTGCAATGTGCAGTCAGTTTTGTTCTTCATGTTGTACATAATAGAAATAAATATTCACATCGAATCAGTCAGATGAAGCATACCATTTTAACGTGTAAATCGATATTTCAGAATAGTACGGTGCCCTTCTCTTATTAAACGGAGTGCAGTCACACGATGGAATAAAACTACAGTTTCAACCGGGAGAAAGATATCCTGAAATAATTCTATACTGGAAGTGCCGTTGAAATGCAGAGTACAACCACATCACATTGTTACATTAGGAAGGACACTATGCCTGTTTTCATTAAGCAATATCTCGTGAACTGGAGTCAGTGGTGAGAATTTGCACCTGGTAATTACTTGCACATGCTATTACAGTGTACTGTGAACCTATGATAAAGAAAGAAATTGAAAGGTGGTGGTACAATGATCTGACAGACAGTGAGAACAGTTGTCAGTGTAAAAAGCTGTTACAGAAACAAGCAGCAAGAATAACTTCTACAGTAAGTTCAACAAGAAGGCAACTCCGAATAATACGTGAAGATCGAGTTATTCAACTAAATTCCTCTTATAAATAAAATTATTATTTAGAGTTTCACAGCTTTTGACAGAAGTTCAATGAACAACTGCTTTCATCGACCTTTATTTGTATTGGATTATGTTTCAAATATGTGGAATCCTCTTGCTTTTTACCACTCTGTTCTCCGCAGAGTTGACTGGAGAAGATGGAGTAAAACAACTTCCTTTGCGGATTGTGGGAAGTAAAATTAGAATTGTGTCCATGACCTGTTCCATTCCTATCACATTTACGAAAATATATTGGCAAAGACAGCTCCCGAATCAAACAATTCAGCATCTGATGACGGTCACAGGAAATGACGATCAAGGCAACATTACCACCACTTCAATCACAGGAGACTACAAAATCCGCACCAGGACTGTGAGAATTGCAAGAGTTGTGATACTGCTACCTCCCTCTCCACCAAGTGGACATACTTCACAAACAGATAGTGAATCGTCAAAAATGCTGCGTAGAATGGGAGCTGCACTATGCTGATTTTGAAGTATCACTGCTACTAATTCAGGACTCCTAAAATCCGAGTGTGTGAGGCATGAGGGCAAGAAACAATAGAAAATATGGATCAACAAAAGTTAAAAATGGTCATAAGTGAAGACATTTAGATGTGCTGCTGGAGATGAAGTAATAATATATTTGCAAGCCTGCAATATCGAAGAAGTAAGTATAGTAATAATACTTGCAGGAGGACATAATAGTGAAAAAAAGTATTGAAGGATAAATGCAAGAAAGTGCAAACTACTGAATGTGATGCACAGAGGTTAATGATCAAGTTAACTCTCAACTGGATTAAAATTAAGGAAATATGTTGGTATTTTCTTCAACGTCATTCATTTTTCTGTAATAGTTATGTAACATAATCGTCATAATCAATATTCCTGAAAACTTCACCTTTGATATTTTCTCATAAATGAATTGTTCAGAAATGAACAAAAACGTCCAGAGCGACACTGAATGCAAAAGTACGTCAGTTAAACGGAAAGTTGAAGGCTAGATCTGCAATGGTTCCTCGAATTCGCGCTGATATCTGATACCTTTCATTTGAATGCACAGCTTTAAAATTATAATTGCTTTTTTGAAAGAGAGTAATATTCTCAATTTAGTGAATAAAAACAAATTATTTATTTCGTGCCTTTCATGATACCCAAAATGTTTCATCGATATTACAGGAGGCTGCAGAATTTTGGGGGCACAAATTGGTGGGGTGAGTACAATTGGGTGGTCTGCAGATTAATGCAGAGTGGGAAAAGTGAAATGGCACGAAAAGGGAAGAGAATAAAAAAGGGCTGAGGGTAAAATAAAACAAAACAGCGGGGTGAAATGGTGGAGAGATTAAAAACTAGAGGGAAAAGGTGAACAGATGGAATAAGGCAAAAAGGTAAAACAGGCATAATGGGAAACAGATCGCCAACTGAAGAGCAGGCGGTAACAGGGCAAAGGGGAAAATACTGAAGACAAAAGGCAGAGAGAAAAGTGGCAGGAGAAGAAAGGCAGAAGACAAAAAGGACAAGGAGACCAAAAAGAAATAAAGTACAAGAAAAAGACCGGGAGGAAGATAAATTAAAACGAGCAAGAAAAGGGACAGACAAGAGAAGGAAAAAAACAGACAGGGTCAAAGAGACAGTGACAAGGACACACACACACACACACACACACACACACACACACACACACACACACACACACACACACACACACACACACACACACACTCAGAGAGACAGGGACGAAAATAGAGAGAAACAGACGGGGCCGTGAGGTAGAAAGAGACAGGTTCCAAAGAATGGGCTGCCAGTGAATCACACAAAGAAAGAAAAACAGTAAGGGAAGGAAACAAAAGGAAGGGCTGTCAGAGAGAGAGAGAGATGGAAATAGTGTAAGAGAGAAAGAAGAATCAAGAGAGAGGGAAATAGGGAGACAGATAACGTTAGAGGTTATTCAGAGACAAATGGTGTTAAGGAAATATATAAAGAGGTCAAAGAAGAGTACTAGCTGTTTTGGTGGCTCTCATGATCTCAATGGCCCATGCGAGACAGTCGTGGTTCGTGGGGTTTCTTTCATCCTCTCTTGCTTAGAACAGGGTGAACGTAAAGTCTGGGACAATCTTAGCTTGTGCAACTCTCCCCACCAAACCCCAAACACCCATGTCCCTTACCATTTAAATGTAAAAGATGTGAAACCTAACAGTATCCAAAACAGTCCATCCAGATGACACAGGGGTTCACATGTCTCTCTTCCAATCTAGTTAACTGCATCAGGTGGTACCAGTGTGGTCTTATCTATAATGGGGAAACCAATCATAAAGTTATAGGTAATAGTTCAACGAGCATTGCAGCTAGGTCCTCAGGCACTGGCTGAACCTTCCAGTCACCACCCATTACAAGTCCCCCAACCAGTCTCTGTCTGACATGACATGACCTTCCTTGACCTCCTCCACAACCAAAACAAACGACAGAACAAATTAGAGGAACAACACGTCATCTTCCGCCATGCAGTTTAGAGTCCAGAAGACTCAAATTGACTTATCCAATTGTAAATACCTTGCCTCTCGTCCACCCGTCTCCCTTCCCAGCAGCTCCCTAACACTTCCACTGCTGCCTGACAACAACCAAATTCATTTCTCCCATTTACCATTTACCTGTCTTCACCTTTCTCCACTTCACTCGAAATGGGAGACAGCACAAAATAAGAGGAACCAGAAGAAAACCATATAGAGGATAGACTCCTCAAGTAATAGTGATTGGTCCGCAGATGACGTAAAATCGTTGATACCAGTCAGTTGCCAAGCGAAGAAACTCCTCTTAATCTCTGAGGAAGCGAAAACTGTCTCTAATCTGGGTTGAGTCACTGGTGAAATGCCTGAAGCGTAAAAATAGAAGTGTGATGTATACAACCAAACCAATACGATATACACGCTGGCTTCGTTACCAACAGTAATTGTTGTGCAATCCAGTGAGTCAGAACAAAAAACTCCATTTTGCGTTTCACTGATCATATTTATTCGTATACTGTTGATGCATTCTACCTATTTCATACAGGAACGAATGGGAAAGATTGAAGTCTGCAACATATTCATTCACTAAGGAAATACTGTAACATTAAATTCCACTTGCACGGCAAAATATAGTGTACCCACTATCTTCAGGCACGTTCAATATGCCAGATAAGGTACGAAATATTTACTGAGGAGATTCGTAAAAGAACATGTTGATGAGTGTTCAGACTTCTGAGATCGGTTTTCCACTAACGTGGATGAAGAAAGGAAAATGATTCCTGTCGTGGAAGTTAAATTGACTCGACTCAACTATTAGCAAGAGAAAAAAAAACTTCAGTATTTTTAACCTCTGCATGCAGAGGGACCAAAGCACTTTGAAAAATTGCTTTGTGAAAGAGCACTTGAGCATAATTCAGAAACTCTTCTTATAACATTCTTATTACGGTCTCAAGGACAAAGACTGGGAAAATTCAACTTGTTATTTTGTCATTCCTTTGTTGTGGACATGCTGTTCTTATATTTTCCTTAGCTCAAATCTGAAATTGACTGCTCACAAGGCCAGTTTGAATGTTTACAAACTTCTGCACAGACAAGCTGTCCCTCGACTGCAGACTTCAGCATTTGAAACGGTCCCAGCCACCACTTCGCTTTCCAGTTTTTCCTCCTGAAGTCTTTCACTACCATACAGTCTCCATTTTCTAGATCGTGCAGCTTCCCTTTTGCTGGTTGGGGTAGTGCTGCTTTCATTTGATTCTTCATTTCAGACAAAAGTGTAACGAGTTCATACAGTAACACAACGTTCATTCCTCAAAGTGACTTGTTATCTGTCTTAACTTATGTCTTGGGTCAATTCCTGTATTGGGCGGTCTATCAAACAAAATCTCAAATGGACTAAGATTAGCTCTTCCTTTCCTCCTGGATCTTATATACATAAGCACAATCGGAAGTTTCTTTTTCTATGTCACCTATGGTTCCTCACAATATTGTGTCAATTTATTTTTTAAAGTAGCATTTTCTCTTTCCACTGCCCCACCGCTCGCTGGCTGGTAGGCACAGTGTTGTCTCATGATTAGTCACAAATAATGGCTTATCTGCTGTAAGGCATTATTGACAGTTGGTGTCCCATTGTCACTACAAAACATTTCAGGGATGCCCTTGTATCTCCAAAACAGGTAACTGGTGTACTTTCCACATGTATACCATCGAGGTAGGCATTGACTTATATGCATCATCATTGCACTGAATATATGGTCCATGCTCTGCAATCTAAGCGCTCAATATGGGGTTGGGACTTTTTTCAGTGCCCGTAAGGTTAGTAGAAGAGATTAGCACAAGCGAGTCTTCATTGCCAAGGGAAAGAGGGTTACCTGTACCTTGTGGGCTGCCCACCTCCACCTCAGCCTTCCCCTGTCTCTCATTCTGCTGCCCAGCCTCCTGGGCCGATTGGGACTGATTTTGCGGGCACTGCCTCGCCCAGTGGTCCACTGCTCTGCAAACATAGTTGCCACGAGATCTACCGCTGCCAATGCCTCCTCTGTTCTCTTTATTCTGCAGCACCTCCATCCAACGTCTGGGCTACCATCTGCATCATAGTAAGCTGAGCTTTATGTGCTTCTTCCATCTTCAATTTCCGCTCATCCTTTAGCATGTATCGCATATTGTTCTATCAAATTTAGCTTTCCCGTGACCCAAGTAATACATGTGTCTTTTATCTTTTTCGCTATTTCATCCTTCATTCCATTGATGAAGCTGTTCATCAGATGTGCCTCATACAGCGTGATTTATGCCACCGTTATGTCTTCAGGTGGTCTCAGTCCACTATGGGCATTATGGACTTCAGTGAGGCGCGTAAGAAACGAGAAGATGTTTCATCTTCTCGTTGTCAACACATTGCTATTTTGGTCATGTCCATTCGCACTGGGAATGATTCCCTACAGCCGGTGGCCAGTGCTGGAACAAAAGCATTAAAATCGTTGTTCTTTTCTACTTGTGGGTTGGCTGCTCTGGCATGGACGTTTGCGGCTGGCCATTTATTACTTCTCTTGGGCTTCTTGCTTTAATCTGTTGCGGGTACGAGATGCTACCGGTGATTCAGCAGACCCTGAGGTGTCAGCTGCCGACTTGGAACCTTCGCCAGGCGAACCTTGGAGGAGGGCTGTAAGTCTCAGAGGGCAGTCATAAAGGTCAGGATCTGAAACAGACATCAGACACTGTACAGCTTCAATTGGTTGTTTTCCACGCGTCTGCATGTGTGCTGATGTTTGTACACGTAATTGATCTATCTTTTACTTGATCCTTTGTCTGATATCAGCCTCAGCCTTCCACACGTTACAAGCACTCCAAATCACAACTTCTATTTTTCCCTTCCATTTCACCTTCTCCTCCAACTTCGACCTCAAAATGTCTAACTGTCTTTTACTAAAACTTCCACCCTCCAGAAACCACCTTCCTTAATTCACAATTCTAACTGCTTTAAAGACGCTGGACCGAAATTATTTAGCCTGTACTGTAGTTTTGGTTGGCCATTACATGTCCTCTGTGGACCCTCTTTTTATTTGCTCTTGCCAGAGCCCATTTTCCGCGTCACTCGAAAAGTTTTCAGGTCTCTCTCTCTCTCTCTCTCTCTCTCTCTCTCTCTCTCTCTCTCTCTCGGTACCGTTATCATTTCCCTTTTGCTTACTTTTGACCTCTAAAGGTCTCCTCTTGCATTGGGCGCGTCCACCTCAAAGTCTTGGTTTTTGTAAACCAAGAAACCAAGTACCCCGTACGTCTTTGCGAGTCCAACTCAGGCAGTGTTTGTTCCAAGTCAAAAACCACCCATAAACTCACTGTATCTTAACATTCTAGAGCGGGCAATCCCCTTCCGTTGCGGTTTTGCTCAAATACCATGGCGAGAGTTCACTGAAACCTTTTCTTGCTTTATTTATTCACTTTGAATGCGTCTCTGTGATGGATTACTTAGGCCGCGACTCTTACCCTGACCATATTCGATTCGAACTCAGGCGCTGGGGCGATCCATAGATTCCCAGTCCTCTCACGTAAAGGGACCATTTTAGCGCTCGAGATGAAGTGAAAGACCTTCAAGCTGCTGGCACCTACACCTCCTGGGAATCTTCAGAATCCCACCCAGTCGCAGCGTCCAGAGACGAGCCCCCAAGTTTACTGTCGTGGAAATTAAATTGACTCGACTCAACAGTTCGCAAGAGCAATAAAAAGAAGTTTAAATCCTTCTGCATGTAGAGGGACTAATACACATGGCAAAAATGTCTCATGCAAGGGCACTTGAGCATAATTCAGAAATTCTTCTTATCATATTTTATCACGGTCTCAAGGACAAAGACTGGAAAAAACTCAAATTGTTATTTTTTCATTCCTTTGTCGTGGACATACTGTTCTTATGTTTCCCTTAGCTCAAATCTGAAATTGACTGGTCACAAGGCCAGTTTCAATGTTTACAAAGTTCCACAGAGACAAGCTGTCTCTGGACTGCAGCATTCAGCAAAGTTGCAAAGTGCCAGAAATGTTTTGAATTTCGGAAAACATTTCAGATTTCGTAGTAAATGTTAAATTTGGTAATTTTCCATTACAATTCCTTTGAGATTGGATCGTGCTCTTATCTCTGACAATCAATTCTCGTACAAGCAGGTCCACACTGATACAAAGGTGCAATCAGGCGTAACTAAAACAAGCTAAACACTCTCGCCCCTTTCTTTGAATTAGACATTTGATCTGTATTGTGCATTGGTAATACATTCGGTATCAAAGAGACTCGGAGTAGGCCACGCATCTGTTTGAGTCCGTTGTGCCATATTATCATGGATTATCCTCTATATCAATTTCGCTATTTTCGCTATTTTCATTCCCATCCTTTTGATGTGTTTTTAGAAATATCTACCTTGACATAGCAAAGACTAGATTTCGAGCAGAAGCTTATTCTGAGGTTCAGAATATGCGCCATTTTACATAAAATATTCCCAGCTGCGGGCATTTTTCATGATCAATGGCCAGATATTTTCAGGAAGACCCTAGCACAGATAACATAACATCATTCAGTATTACCCCTCATCAAAACTAATCAGAAGTTAAACCTGTCAGAGTGTTAGAAATGAATTGAAAATTTTGTGCACCAAGCGAATACTTGCTCTGTTCATCAGTTTACTTTACACTCACAGGGAGTACTGCAAACAAACGGATTCGTGAATAATGCAGAAAATTTTATGTGAGGCAGATCAGCAATGAGGACCATGCTTGAAGAGCCAAGTGGCTTCCTTCAGCTCAGATACTGCGTTCTTGCAGAAAGATCTGTGACGTAGGAGACTGCATTGAAAAACAGATTGGGTGTCACCTGGTGATCACCAGGAATAAACCAATTAGCACTGAGGCAGGATATAACTCAACATCAAATATAAGTTGAAAGGACTCGGCTTCAGCTTCGTCTGTGAAACCTCGACCTTAACCTAAACGTTTGAGTTTCAATTCCTTCTGTTCAAACCCACCAACTACTCTGCAAACATGTCTGCAGTTACATTTTATATATTGACTATAGCGGCAGTTCTCTGCACTGGTAAGTTCACCAAGTTGCAAAAAAATGTTGACTTCTCCTTGATATATACACGGTGACCTCCCATGTAACAGTGTTTTCATTGTACTTGCAATATGTTCTGTTATCTCTGTGACACATTGGGATAAAAATATAATTCAAAACTGAACTCACTTTTATTTTGAAATTTCTGCAGGTGTTAATTCTGCAGATTCGGTCTCGCAGGAGCCAACTACAACAAAACAGTTTGAACGAGAATCGGTAACCATTAACTTCAGTTATTCAATCAAAGCAGCTAATTCATATTCCATACAGCTGTACCGTCAAGGCACGGGTGAATCTGCAACATTCTTGATCTACATCCTTCAATCCGGTTATGTTTTCAGAACCAAAGGTGTGGGGACTCGGTTTTCCGTATCGTTGGATATTTCAAAACGTGAGGGGAATTTCACCATCGACGAGCTACGTCTGTCTGACAGCGCAGTGTATTACTGCGTGCTCAGAGACACTGTGACAGAAACCAGAGGAAGTCTCGTACAAAAACACTCCTGTAATAGGGCAAGGTGAGTGGAATCGGGTAGATGGTAATTGTGTGCAAACTACTGAGAAGACTAGGAATTCCAAAATTATCTTTTAAAAAGCATTGATTTGAAATGTATGCAAATATTTAACAATCAGAGAGTGACAGGTGCAGCATGGGGGAAGCTTCTTCTGCTCCATTTATATCAAATACATTCTGTACATGATGCACATTTGTTATTAAATGATTTTTAATAATTTACGAACAAAAACCTTTGTAACAAAACAACTTCCTGAAATATCGAAACTGACACTGTTTTCCAGTCGTGAATGAATATGTAACTGCAACACGATTGCACTGCAGTATGGGTTAACAAAATCTCAAAATAAATGCTTTTTATTCACGTCCTGCTGAGTTCTCATTTCCAAAAGCACTTCTCATGTTTTAAAGCACGAATGCTTTTTTTTCAGTTTGACTTTTACATTCAGTCAATATTAAGAAAACAAGACAAAATGTGTTTTTCCTCTCGGATTATTACCATTTGTGGATGCTGCTCCTTTCTCAAGGTTAGGTTGTCATTTTTTTTATTATTACAGGGTTCAAAAAACATTTCGATTCCGGTTTGTTTGTTTTGTATGGGATCTAGGGCCAATTTGGTTATATCTAACAAATACTGACTGAGATAAAAGACTTTCAAGTTTTTTGTTAAAACAAGTATTTGTACAATGAAAGGATATAGCCAGTTCTCTCACCTCTGCTTTACTGGTTTCAGCAGTCTGGCTGTTCAGAGCTGCTGGTCAGTTTAAACCGGGGAATCCAAAGGAACAGCAACAATACATCAAAGTTTCATGATAAATATCTGTGCGTTCTCCCTCTCTTGTAAGAATCTATGTCTTATTTTACTGTTTTCCCAAGAGGGTGTTTGTGGCGACTGCATTTGTAACAGGATGATTAAGTTGGCATTGTCTGCTGAGATTTCGGAGAGTTTAAATCATTCGGTTCTCTTTTGTTTGTGTTTCATAAATAAATTCTGTTCTGTTTAAAACCCGAGGGATTTTGATCACCTGCGTCACTCCTGGAATATCCATTTGTACACCTGCTCAAAATAACTAGAAAAGTTAGAATATGGGCTCCCTTGAAATCCCGGGAGGGATTTGGCCGGGGCCATTACACATGAACATCACGGTTCATTAAATTCTTATAATATCCCGAATATACCCCCCCCCCCCCCCACCCCTATTTACTTTGTTGTATTGTGGCTTCTTAGTTTTTAAAGTGTTAATGTTTAATGTAAGGAAGTGATCAATCAGGGTAATGTAACTTTTAGGGATTTCTTGGGTTGCCCTCTGTACTGTACTCCCGGAATTCAAATCGAAAATTATTTGATCTATTTATTTTCAACACAGTGTATATGGTCCGGATTAGTGACATA